>NW_027495865.1:0-240466 GCF_021521415.1 Bidens hawaiensis
CTTTCTCCTTGATGCTCCATCATCAATAATCTTACTTTTCTCAGTATTTTCCTTCCTCAACCAATCGTTTTCCACCACAAGGCTATCTATCTTGATACCTTGATCAATCACAATCCCTTTCAATTCATCAAACTCCTTGAAAGTCGGAAGAAATCTCCAAAACAGCCCTCGTCGATAAAAGGGAAATCTTCCAAAATCAGCTAGCTTTAGATGGAGTCCTTCTTAGAGAAAGCCTGCTGTTGTGGACGTTGTGTGTGTCGGTGTAGCTTTGTACGATGGGTGTCTTCAAAGTATTATCATGTCCCCCCAAATCAACAACCGTTTCCTCAATTATAAACTCCGGGATGATCGGTGTAACAACAACTTCTAGATGTTCCACATCCGGCTCATCTATCAATTTCAACACCAGTGACTTAGCCCTTTTAGACTTACACTTCGGCCCTACAGCTTTCTTCTTCGTAGGCTTATCAACAACCACCTCAGGTTCATACGCTTCGTCAGCTTCGTCAGTTGATTTCCTCTTCTTTGATGCTGATGCTTTCTTTTCAAATTTAGCGATGAGGATTAGCTAAGGCCAACCGCCTAGCTTCTGAATCAGGAATCTGTCTCTTCTAGATCTTTTTTTTTTATGTAGATGAATAGACAACCTCCTCCTGAGTGCTTTGGGTCACAACTTCCTTTTTCACGACCTTTCTTTTCTTCTTCTTTGTTGTCTCTTCTATTTTTTTATGTAGTTGAATAGACAAAACTCAATTTTAATGAAACGTTTACTACCCCCCCCCCCGGAACAAACTCAACCATCAATCTCTCCTCAGCTTCTTGATCCGGAGTAACTACTATCTTTAAGCCACTTATTGTTTGATGGAGCAATATAGTTAACATTACCCAAGTGACCAAACAATCCTTTGAATTTAGGAATCTGCTTCTCAGTCTTGTTCTTGTAAGAGTAAAGTTTGGCAAGATTATTCCTGTCATATGATCTAAGGATATCACAGGCCCCTTCTTTCTTCACAGCAGGAAATAGCTCATCAACGAACATCTGTATGAATCTCTGATACTGCAACATTGTTTCTTTCCAGAGTTTAGCTTCATGTTATCTAGCACCATTCTCGAAAAGTTATACTTCAGATTCAGACACAGTGTTGTAATAGTGCTCATCTGGTAGTCTAATATCTCGTCATAACCTCCTTTACTATGCCCCATGCAATGTACAACCACGTGAACTAAGAACTTGAATGGCCTTGGATAGAGCAGTCTTCCTCAGTGACAACTTGTTAACAGACTCTCTATATCTCATCCTCATGAACACCCTTTTACCATCCTTTCGTTCAAATTAACCGGATCAGAAGCATCATCTCCAAACTCTAACACCTTACGTATCAACTCCTCATTAATCACAATCTTCTTCCCCTGAAGCTTAGACTATATATTCGTCCCAATAACCACGGCATTCTTCCAGAACTCTATAATAATAGTCTCATACGGCTCAACAACATGTGTGATAGCTTTTAGAATACTCGTAAAACACTTGTGTATAAACTTTTTGTTCATTTACAACGCTTATTGCTTCATAAGTTACAACGCGTTTGAAAATTCTTCATTTAAAATGGTTATTCACATTTTATTTCAGCGGTTGAACTCCTCATCATTTTAAATACTCGTTAAAAGCCGGGGTATATAAACTTTTTTCAATAAACAGCGCTAGTATCCTTATAATTTATAACGGGTATGTAAAATTCTACATTTTATAACAGTGTTTAACGTGTTTTTCAACTATTGTCCTTCACACCGTTGTAAGTTTTATTTTTGACCGGTGTTAATAGATGATTATGTAGTAGTGAGACTATTAAGGCATTAGAAATTCATTGCCTCCACCACTAGAGAATACGTCTCTTCAATCAGTCATAGATCCTTGCAAAATCCTTGTGCACCAATTTTCCATATATCACTTGAATGTTTATAATTCACATAAAAGACCCCTTTGTATCTCATACATTTTACAGCGTTACTTGTACGGGCTTGTGGTCAAAAAACTTATGCTATTTAGAGAATTGAACTCTACCTTATTTATGTCTTTCCTCTTTGGCCTAATCATTTCATGTTTCCATGCATAGGCATATCATAATCTTAATCCTTATCATTTTATACATCAAGCGTTGCATTAATTACAAAATTATCAACGACGTCGATTTTGTGTCGGTACCACGTATTTTCAGACATGATATAATTTATTGAGATCTCTTATTCAGGTACCTTAGGTTCTATTGGAACTATCACATCTAATTTCTCTTCAGGAGACCATTTATTATACCTCGACTTGACCGTTTTCATTACTTTCTCCAATGTAGAGGATTTTTATTCTTAGAATAGAATAGTCTAGCTACCACGCCTCAGGGATGCCATAGACTCATCACCAATGTATAGTCGTCCTTCCGGGACACTAATCTTAATTGTGACGCTAGCAGTTGGTACATATGACTTGGCTAGTCACTTATATAGGTTGGTGAATGGATCTAGTAGTTAATTTGCATTTTCTAGTAAATGAATTGTCGTTTGAAATTTTAAGTTTGAGGATCAATATAACATAATGATAATTCATTCACCTTTTTTTTATTCTCCAACTGCTTATTATCTCCTCCTCATGTTAGCAATATTAATTCACTTAAAATGAAACATCAATCAATTGAGTCATAAGCAAATCCCGTCTTTAATGGCTATAAGAAATTACTTATCAATGCTTATTCATATATAACATATAATCCCCAACATTCTTTGACGTCTCATCTTTGTGCATTGTTGTGGAGAATTGCAGCATATATCGAGTGTTCAAAAAGCTAATATAGGAAGTATTTGGTTTCAAACTAAAACCAATTGTAATGGGGAGAAGTATTGAAACTTTTTGGCTTGATGTTTTAATATTACATCGTGTAAAAGCGCATGTTCTAACATACAAGTATGAACTTTTTCTCTCATGATTATTGGATTTGCAATCAATCGTAAATGTTTATTCTTCATCTTCAATAAAAGCAATTTTGTAAAATTTGTCGCTTATAGTTAAACTTATTCCAATAATCATTAGTAAAATGGGAATTAACATCACCTCATTTATCAAAATAGTGTGGAATAATGTGCTTGCTATCTTATCAGGCATGCCACAAGTCACACAGATTTCAAGTTTCTAATTTGGTAACCATTTAGACGATGCATCGATTTTAAAACACTAAATGCTATCATGTCCGGATACACATATCTGTTTATCGTTTCCATAGTATATTAGAGATTTACACCCAACTTAGTTGGTTAATAGTTAACTTCCCTTTGAGGGAAAACATTATATGCTTAATTACCATGGCGAACCTTCTAGTTCTTCAATATTTTCACAACACCAATGACTCAGAATGATCTAACCGGTCAAACAAAAATATTAAACAGTCATGATCCATAAATTTCCGATTATGATCACATATGCGTTAGTTTCCCTCGTGTTTGTTTAATACGCAATAGAATAACGAGAGATTAATGTATTAACATTCCAAACATTCATCTTAAAACACGTTTCTTGTATTTTATTCTTTTATAATCACCCTTTAGGGTGCCACTTCTTGTGGTCAATTTTTATTAGCATGGTTGATCTCATAATCAATGCGAGGGTCATTGTAATTTCCTCATTTACCATAATCATGACATTTATAACGAGCACTGTATAAGCATCACATTACAGACATAGTTAATCTCACTATTAGCATGCACATCCCAACAACTTCTTCAATTACAATGATCACATATGTTACAGCGATCATTATGTCACATCTGACATCACATTCACTTAAAGGAATAGATTATTACCCTGATAACTTTCATGGTTAAATAATTACAATTTCCTAAGCCATGTACATGATCACGGCCCTTTCACTTCAAGGAATGGACTTAACACAACTTTTATGATGTGGCTATTTCAAACATCTTTTACTCTTTTAATAACATTTCTACTTAATGAGAACCTATATATGAGATGTGATGAATAAAATTGTTTTTTTATCTTTATAAACAATCATCTCATCACATAATATAAACTGATAAACAATTACATGAATGAGTCATGTATGATTTGTAGGTGTTAAATCTTACGACCTTGTGTAACTTGATAATGAGATTCGGGAGTATGATACTTGGGGTGTCTTACCTAAGCTTATTTATACTCTTCCTTAACAATGATGATAAACCAAAACATTTGTTTAGTTATTCTACGTCATACAAATGTCAAAAAAAAAGGAAAAAAAAGAGTAGAATGTAGCATCTCATTTGTTAAAACATTTTAGTTGATCAATAGCAATCATGTGATCAGAGAATTTAGAGTGGGTCATGAAGAGATTTTTGTGGGGAGGGAATAGCAACACAAGGAAGATTCATTGGGTGCCGTGGGAGAAGGTTGCATGCCCAAAAGAAAGAGGTGGCCTCGGTATTTCGAGTCTTAGGGACGTCAATAATTCTTTATTGACCAAATGGTGTTAGAGATTAAAGACAGAGGAAGATAGCCTTTGGAAGCGTATAATTTTGGCCATTCATGCGCAGAATTCTGTGGGATACGATGCCTTTTAAAAATGGAAATTCGGGATTGTGGTTGAATATAGCGAAGGGGGTTAAAAAATTGAAGTTTGATGGTAGCAGGGTAGGTGACTTGATAAAAGGTAAACTGGGAGATGGGAATAAACTCAACTTCTGGTCCGATAATTAGGCAGGGAATGAGAATACGTGTTTAAAAGAAGTTTTTCCAAATTTGTTAAAGTTATAAAAAACGTAAGTTCTGTAAGGATTTGGAGGCAAGGTGGCAGTTTTAGCTGGACTTGGGAGTGATCAAGGGATCCGAGATCGTAGCAAGAAAGAGAAAAATGTGAGAAATGCTTTCAATTGTTGAGTTATGCGAGTTGGAAAGGGGGACAAGACTCATGGGAGTGGCTGGGAAATAAGGATGGAGATATCTCAGTAAGCTCTGTTAAGGAGCTGTTAGTGAAAAATAAGAACACCAACAACAATTATAGTTTGAAATGGAGCAAATGGGTTCCGGATAAATGTAATATTTAAGTTTGAAAAGCGGAAATGAATAGAATTCCAACAAAGATGGCTCTTGAAAGAAGGAATATTGAGATGGGTGATGGTCGGTGTTCTCTTTATGAGTCGAGTTACGAGAAGGCGAACCATATTACACTTGTTGCTAGATTTCGACGGTGGTATAGGAGCATGCTAGTCGTTGGTGCAAAGTTCCTCCGATCTTTGGCTTCTCGGTTAGAGACATGCTAGATCTCTATAAGCCATTAGATCTTGGAGAAGTCAAGAAGGTGGTGTTTCATAGGATCCTGATAATTGCTTGTGGAGGTTATGGAATGTGAGAAATGAGAAGACCTTTGAAGAAAAAAATGTTAAGATTGAAGATTTAATTGGGGATATAAAGGCGGCTGGCTTTCTTTGGTAGAAGCATAGGTCAAAAAAGTAGGAATATAGATTGGTCGAAATGGTGTTATTTAATGTTCATGTAATTTCTTTTTTGGTTTGTGGGTGGCTTCTCTTCGGTTGTGGAGATTGCTCTTTTGTCGTTGGAGTTTTGTTTATAAAATTTACAGTTCAAAAAAAAATGTGATCAGTTAAAATTCCCATATTTATTTGGAAAGCGACAACCCGAGTATATTTATTGAATTTAGAGAGATAAGATAACTAAGATGTTGTTTGTTTTTCAGAGGTAAAATGTCTGCAGTTTGCGGATCACATCTGTAGACATCCATAAAAGAAGAGGTGAACCAAACCTCCATAGTCTGCAAGAAGAAGACTCTTTTTTTTTAACTTCTGTAGATTGCTAAAATAAACTAATAGAGATGTACAAACTGTGGTAGTGGGTGTTTGTGGTGCTGGATGGTGATAGTGGTAGTGGTGGGTGGTGATGGACGTTTGTGGTGGATGTTGGCGGCGGTGGTGGTAGAAGGCGGTGGTGCGGATGGTGGACATTGGTGGCGGTGGACGATATTGGTAGACGGTGGTGGTGGGGGACGGTGGGTGGGAGACGGTGGTGGTGATGGTGGCAGACGGTGGGTGGGGTGGACGGTGGTGGTACCAAATAGTGGGTGGTGGTGGTGGCGAACGGTGGGTGGATGATGGTGGTGGACGGTGGTGGTGGGTGATAGATGGTGGTGGGTGAAACGTGGGTGGTGGTGGTGGTGGTGGTGGTAATGGACGGTGGGTGTTGGTAACATGTAGTGTTTTAACCCTCTGCGGACATTAGAAGATCTCAGAAGTGGATGGACCAAGTCTGCTCCAAAAAGAGCTTGCGGAGACGTTTTTTAATGAAACGTCTTCGAGAAAACAAACAGTCTTCAAATGACAATGTCTACGCGTGGTCTACGCAGCGCAAACAAAACATGCAAAGACTTTTTTCAGAAAAACAAACAACGCCTAACTAACTACTAACACCATAATAACTCATCACTGAAATTCACATAAAAATTTATATGGATTATATTCAACAAAGATAATAAAGAACACATGCTAGATATTTCGTCGTCGTCGTCTCATGTGGTGTTTTCTATGAATTTAAGATGCCAATAACAATATAATCACCTCGTCACTTATTTGAATAAAACTAGTATTTTTCACCCGCCGCGTTGCAGCGGGGTGTGATATTGTAACCAAAGAGTTTTGCAATGTTCAAGCGTTACCACTAATGTCCACGCTTCGTCACGGATTGTACTAAAGCCTCAATTCAAAATCTCTCTAATAATCCGAAAAACTTGAAACAACAAAAGAAAAATAATTCTTCATAACATAATCTGATTTTGATAGTAATGATTATTAGGGTTAGGTTCAAATAAGAAGTTTGATTTTTCTAAGAAGGCTAGGAAAGAGGGTATTTTAGTCTAACACTTAAATATCAAAACCCACTTAATTTAATTTCAAAAACCCACTTACATAAAACCCAATTACATATTTACTCTCTACAACCACCATCACTCCACCGCCCACCGCCACCACAACCGTCACCCACCGCCACCACCTCGCCGGAAAAGTCTGGAAAAACACAATGAAAAACACTATGAAAAACACAATGTAAAAAACACAATGGAAAAAAACACAATGAAAAAAAAACACAATTGTATGACACAATGTAAAAAATACAATGAAAAAAACACAATGAAAAATCCTATTGTATAACACAATTTGTAAAAAACCCACTAATTTTTTTTAAATTTATGTTATAATATGGTACTCATATGAAAGATAAAAAGACACTCGTTATTATGGTGAATTTGTTTTTCAATAAAAACGTCGTAAAAAAAAGTTATGGACGTTTTAAAATGATGAGGGAATTTGACATGTGTCTTGTATGTGGAGAGAGAAAGTTAACAAATGTGTTATTACTTTTATGCCCTTTCCCTTCTTTCACACTTGATTTCCACCTAAACTAATCTCAACCCTCCATATTCAAAATCAATGGACAAGATTACTTCTTATCCTTCCTACAAAAACTATACTTCTTACTATAACCTAACCTATGATTATTATACAAAACTCTGAAACAATAAAAAGTATTCATATTGTATGCTAGCTTTTAGAAAAAAAAAAATCAGTTTTGTAATTGCACTTCCAGTCACAATTGTGCAGGTCCCATGTAGTAAAAAAGTAGTATGCACCCAAACTGGCAATAGCATAGAATAGTAATATTTAGCATATGAAAGGAAAAAAAAAGTTAAAATTAAACCTAGCTGTGTGCAAGGGCGGATTTATATAGAAAGGGGGTGGTTCCCCGAAACCATCCGAGTTTCGAAATAATAGTGTACTTTTATATAAAAAATATTATAGGAACCATATTATAGGAATCACCTTATAAATTAGTAAGGAACCAATTTAATCATCTCAGGTATACTTGCTGGTCCGCTGGTAAAGACTTCGTTTTGTACAGATGAGGTTGCGAGTTTGATCCAGGCTTGTTGCGTTTTTTTTGAACTGTTGTTTATTTTTTAACTAAGCCTTATTACCTTATATGTTATATCATATTAGGGTTTTAACTTTTACCCGTTACCACATATCCATAGCCGCTGCCTCTCAAGAGTCACAAGATAGATTGGTCAATCCAACAATCAAAAGCTAAGTACCAAATGCTAACTATAGATGTTGTAGGCAAAAAAATAACTGCTCACAAAGAAAATCATATCATGTAACTTCATCAAATACTTGGTCACCAAAAAAAAATCATAAAAAACTAATTAAACTAAGCTAACGCAAAAGATCTATTGATCTTAAAAACGAAATGAAACCAACAAAACACGCATTAACAAAACATAGAAAAATCATTTCGTCGAATAGGTTGCGAACATACCCAAAATAAAGAATATTAAACCAAACCTACTGTTACCAACACAATAGAATACACCTAAAGAAGTAAGCAAGAAACACATTTCATCGAACATGTTGCAAACATGTCTGAAACAAAGAACATTTTAGCATTTGGAAAAAGAATTAACCATAAGATACTCTTATCAATCTTAAGCAACAAAAGCTCAAGCAAGCACCCAAATCTCCATAATCACTTCTGCACAAATAAACATGAGATTAAAATACCTTAAATCAGATGACCTCAAATAACAAATAACCTGCAATCATGCACAACAAACAACCAATACACACACAAACTGAAACAAATAAAGTTCAAAATCGGACAAAAAAAAACCTATCGACATTATCAGAAAGAGAGTGTGAAGAAAAACATTTTTGTTTATTGAAGGACTGCAAAATCCAAAATCAATCAAATTAGTGCATCAATTTGAATTAATTGAAATTGATCAAAGTTTATTTAAATCAACATGCACCATTCTGAGTCAACAAAGAGTAAATAAGAAGGCATACCTAAAATCCGACAAAAAGGAGATGAGCCATCATCACTTAAACCCCTATGGTCGTACCAGCGCATTGCGCTGGGTTTTGAAGAGGGTATTAGCCGGTTCTTTCAGTTCATGTTATAAATATGCATGCTTCATATAAACAAAACGAAACCAAATTGGGCGTGTTGCGACAAATCAACAACATGAACATTAAAACAGGTGATAACTATCATAGGTTTATGCAACTTACAAAAGATGAGTTGTAGGTTTATTGCTGTATGTTTATGCCATTGGTTTCATAGTTACAAAAGATTGGTTTGTAGGCATCCATTAGCTCCACAATTACAAAAGAATAGCATCGCTGTCTCTAAATGCTATTTACCATAACATCTACATTACCCAGTAATAAAAGATAAATGCATTATCGTTTTTCATTTTTCTTGTTTAACCTGCATGCTGTGATTTACTCTTCCTGCAGGTTTTTTTATGTCTTTATTTCGAACAACACTTTACAATATATGAGCAAAGAAAATACTTTACACCAAAAGCAACAACAGATTTACAATATAACAAATGCAGAGTTTTGGGTCGGTATAGGTCATCGATTATGGTTAAAAAGGACACCGACTTAAAATAAAAATGGAAAAAAGAAACCTTTTTTTTTATGAGTTTACTTTTTCGTTTTTCATTATAACTTGGTGTCCTTTTTAACCGATCCAAAACTACCCGATGTGAACTCGATTACTGAGTCTGACCCAAAGTCACACGGAACGTGAGTACACAACTGAATTACCCCAACTCGATAAGTGAACCCAACCTGAAGTAAATCAAAACTTGATTAAACAAAGCCCCACATACTTGAACCTGATTAAACATACCAAAGTTATCCGATTCTTTAAATCCAGTCATAACTGTAGTTCTCATTCTTTTGAGAACGCTAGGCAACTAATTCGTAATTGATTACAATTGAAAAATACGATGGGTTAAAACAAAGTTATAAAGAAAGTCATAGCTTGGGTCCGATTTGGGTAGGTCAAAACATTTATACTCAAGCTATGAGTTTATTTCCCCTTTTCTTATCTTAATTAGTGTTGTTTTTAACCGTAATCGATTATCGAAAGTGACCCGAATCCACCCGAACTGAAAAAAAACAACTTGAAAATGACGATACCTTTCTATAAGCCTTTTCAAAGGTTGCCACCATCTTCAAAACAGAACTACCTAGACCGGCTCCCAAGTTCTAGACCTCATAACCAAAAATATTGCAGCAGCTGTAGCAAGGTGTGAATACCAGAAGAAGAAAACTTTGTTGCCTGCTCAACACTTCAAATTCCCCCAAATAAAACGTTTAATTAGATACTTTGGGTTTAAATAAAGAAAAACCGATGAAGAACATAGCCATAAAAACAACTTTGCTATGTAAAAAAGAAGGCAAAACGAAACGGAAGGAACTTGATGTAGTTTTAAGTCCCCTCGTATTGCGCCGGGGCTGAGATAACAAAAAATAGAAATGTGATTCTAAATAAAATATTAAAACGCTCAGTTACGACATACATATAGCATATATTTCCATGTCATGAACGGTTGTATCATCATAGCGTCGCTAATTGTTACTGTAAATTCATTTATGTGGGTGGCTCAGGCCCAGTATACGACTGCACAAAAGGTTGCCACGCCATAAGCTGGTTTATCATCACAGGCAAAGACTATGCACTACTCGCTAATCAAACAATAGTTTTGGCTAAGGGGCAACCATGAGAAATATGAATGACGACTAACGAAGTTAACTGTTGTTTCCAATTTTTTATGGAGCCCGCTAGCCACAAATAAAGGAAGGCTAACGAAGAGGCATTGCCACACATTCTTATGTCCGGGGAGGCTTAGACATCACTCGTGAGGAGGATTTACATTAATTATCATAATCAATGCCCCGCATAGATACAACAAACTTAGGTGTTCGTATCATGGCTGCATATAATACAAATTCAATTTCCACATGATCATAGCCTCTCTATCAAAACGAAAATGAAATTAAGCATAAATATGAAAGAGGATTCCAACAAAGGGCTCCGCACAACATCATAGCCCCTATTATTTAAAAACCACAATCGACTTTATGTAACAGCAATGCAATATGCTCAATGCTAAGTCACACATCATCGCATCACAAACACAACTTATCGTTTTCAAATATTATCTGCATTGTGGTTTGCAACTTTCAGTTTGGTTGTTGTACCATCTGAACCGAACAGGGTCCTCGTAAACAACCTGCGTCAACCAACCCAAATGCCAAACTTGAAAGTCAAAGCAAAGCAAAACAAAATCCACTCATCAAACAACCACGGACCCAAAATGAAACAAACAGACAGACACTAAACATCACAATTCACAACTATCATCCATACCTTCAACAATATTTGACAGCAAGCAACAGCAACAAATTCAAAGGCAACAATGACAACAACCACATGTCCAAAATCACACTTTGAGAAACTCTAACTACACCACATATCTATAACTAATAAAATACGCAAACTCACAGCCTGAGGCACGCATCATCACCGTCTTGTCGTCGCCGCCTAGGGTTCCAAAATGGAACCCGGCAACAGTCGTAATCGACGGCGGCAGCATCACTCTCTTACTTCGAAAATGGAACCCGGCAATGGCCGTGTGATCTTCAGAGCCACAGGCGCGGTACAACATCACCGTCTTTCATTCGCCTGGGATTCCAAAACGGAAGAGAACTACGAATGCAAGATGATGATGTCGGTGGTGTTTGAACACACACACAAATGATGAAAGAGAAAAAAAAACCGTCATGATAAGGGAGTGAGCAGCAAGACAGGTGTAAAGAACATCACACGTGTATTAACTACACACAAAAGATTAGTATACAACTGACCAAGCACGTAGTACAACACTTCAAGCCCAAGTTCTCCCGAAAATATAATATTATAAATAAATAAGTCACACTATATTGTGGATTAATCCCAAAATAAACAACTTTGATTTCCTTTTCTTTATATTTTCTATTTATCGATAAAAGTTAATAATCAGCATACATTAATTTTCTTGATAAAAGAAAATTAGAAAAATATAAAAGCAAGCATAAAACTTTTACAAAAAATATATATAAATATATCCAGATACAAGCACTATAAAAGTTGAATCATACAAACAAAAATCCTACTTTTATACTATAATTAGTTTATTGTTAACTTAATCCACAAACATGTGTTTCTCATGCCAATATTTTCATATTTACTGACATATATGATAACTTTAACAAATATCATGTTAAATAACATGATAAAATCAATGTGACACTGCTTTATATACAATCATAGTATAATGCACAGTCAGTTATATTTCTAATAGAAATAATAATTTGATTTCGTATTTTGTAAGCCGAAAACCAATTGATGTATAATGATATGATCAGAAACTACTCAAGGTAGCATGACAAGAAAAACGTAAATACAAATGTTCTTACGAAGACTTGTTTCCGGAAAGATTTTGAAACAACAAAAGAAATCATAAATTTGCTTTCTGCTTTTTATAGGGGAAATATCATAAAAAACCAACATACTTCTTGCTTTTACCTACAAAAGCCCTCAACATTTTTTTGCACAATAAAATCCCAATACATGCTAATTTCGAACACAATTGTGAAATCTTATTAAGTTAATTACACAAGTGGTCCCTGTGATATGAATAGATTTTAGTCTTGCTCCCCAGTTTTGAAACATCACATTTGTAGTCCAATAATTTACACAAACTTAACAGTTTTTGGTATCCAAACTCCTAGTCCTCTTCATTCACCCCTCGTTCTACATCAACCTGTTACCCAAACTCCTCTCCTATCACTGGCCAACCACAACCAAAACCAACTTCATTTTCAGATTTGCTTCCGCCGGTTACTATTGTGCTCAGAAGACAACGGTTTCACAGGGGTAACTAGCTAGTTTTTTTTGGTAGTGGGGCGGCGGTACTTGTGTTTTCTGTCCAAACGGCGGCAATGCTTCTGCCGGTCACCATCGACATTCCCTTGTATATCCACAACTTCTGGCCGGTCACCATACATGGGATATATTGAAAGATTCAGTTGGTGCCATTTTTCCGAGTTATACCCGCACATACATCTCCACATCAGCGCCGTCATCACTAGTATATCTCCACAATTATACGACTACCGGTGGGTTTTCTGTCACCGTCAGTGATGTTAGATGGTGGAAATTGATGATGGTGTTGGCCGTTGGGTGCGATGCTTTTAGTCTACGGCAGGCCTGTGGTGGCTCTCAACATAGACAAGTGTATAGGTTGAAGATGAAGTGGCTTTTTGGTGGCCCCTTTTTTAGTATTGAGTTTTATTTTATATTCTCTTGTTTATAATTTTTATTACTAAAGGTATTCTGGTTATTGTTTTGAAATTTGTAGGAAAGATCCATCCATTTTAGATAATCAAAATTCAAAACTGTTGATTTGTGTAAATTATTAGACTAAAATTGTGATGTTTCTAAGTTACGGTATCAAGACTAAAATCTATGCATATCCTAGGGACCACTTGTGTAATTAAATTAATATGATTTCACAATCATGTTCAAAATTAGCATGTATAGGTATTTTGTTGTGAAAAAAAATGTTGAGTGACTTTTGTAAGTAAAAATAAAAAGTATGTTGGTTTTTAATGATATTTCCCCTTCTTTATCTAATTAATATGAGAAAAAAAAAGTTTTGAAAACAGTTCAACTCTTTTCTATTATCATAAATTTTTAGGAAAATTTGATTATAATAATTCAAAATATTGATTATTGGCCAACAATAATCCCTACTAACAATATAACTAGTGATAATCCTCACTTTCAGTTTTATTACTAATAGCAATCTCCGTCTAACAAAGAGTTAACCCCGTTTGTTTTTTTCTATGTGGCGTTTGATGTGGCGATACACGACAATGATTTATAGTGTGACATGGCAAGTGACATGTCATTCAAATACAAAGTAAATTATTTTGATTATATTTATATAGGAAACTAGTTGGTTCACCCGCCGCGATGCGGTGGGGTTGGAAGTCCGGTGTACTTATATAGATCTAACTTACACGACATTTTAGATAATTCCCATATTAGTTATGGTGACATGAGCTGCATAATTAACATGTATGCAGTGCAGCGCACTTACATAGATGTTGACAAACATTTTAGTTATGCTTTACCTATATGGGCTGTAAATAACATTTGGAATATTGGTTGTAAATAATCCCAACTATGGCCTATCGGTAAATATCAGTCCCAACTTTACACTTACCTGCTGATCGTCCCAACTATTGATGTATTTGTTTTTAACGGGCCGCGACTAACGGATGTTAACTCCGTTAGTGATTTGCTGACCCAACTTCTTTTCCGGCCGGAAACTTGCCAGAAACCTGTAACTTGCCTCCATTCTCCCTAATATCGTCACACCGTCTCCCTCCCTCTTCAAAAGACATCCGAAATTAGAAAATGAAGTAGATTTCATCTTCTTTCATGGCCAATCCCTATATACCAAACCCGATTTTATTTTCAAAAATTTGAAATCAATGTTACACGATTTACAAAATAAGCATAGGGTTTTTGTTAAGAGAATAAAAACGAGTCGAATGATGTGTCAATCACCACAAATGGTGCACGATTGACGAGGGTGGACTTCGCCGGAGACAACAACAGCGGCACGTCGGTTAGGTTTCGAATGAGGGGAATGATAGAGAGAGATGGTGTAACGATATTAGGGAGAATGGAGGCGAGTTGCAGGTTTCCGGCAAGTTTCCGGCCGGAGAAGAAGGTCCACATTAGCAAATCACTAACGGAGTTAACATCCGTTAGCCGCGGCCCGTTAAAAACAAATACATCAATAGTTGGGACGGTCAGCAGACAAGTGTAAAGTTGGGACTGATATTTACCAATAGGCCATAGTTGGGATTATTTAAAACCAATATTGCATAACATTTTAGCTAATTCCCAAGTTGTCCTTTTTCATCTAGTAGGGTCTTTTTGGGTTTACAAAGCATATGCAGAAACCCTTTACAAAACATTCTGATTTTCGTCTTACCACACATGTTAGTCCTGCCAAAATTATAGTATTTTTGTGTTTAATTCCTTGTCTTGTGTTGTTCCCAAAAAGCTTATGCAGCCATGTTGTTCCTTGCAATTTTTGGTTCTTTGCTCCCAGATCTGTCATTTATTGAAAGCAGAGTTATCATCAAAGTTATGTCAGCCATTCCATATTAGTTTTTATTTTATGAATTAGAGAGCATTTCAACATCTGTTGAAGTTTGAAAGTTCATTAATGGGTTTTTTTTGGTATTTTTTTATATAGTATTATTATTAATGAAAGTATACATGCTTGAGAGGTTAAAAGATAAGAAAAACTCTTTTCAAAACAATCTATATAACTATAACTGCAAATATCTATTTCTTTGCAATAAAAATAGTTGTAAATGTTAATTTCATTAAAAGAAAGATCCCTGCATATAGTTTTATTAACCCTATTTTTAATTTGCTAATATATCCTTTTGTGTCAGAGTGCAGTAGTTTAACTCATTTTGATTAGAAAAACTCTTTTCGGATAGAAACGCAATTAAAGTAGGGATCTTTCTTTTAATCAACTAACAACCGTATTTAGATGAACATAACCAAAAAGTGCTAATCTTTCTTTTTCCAAGCATCTCACCACTATTTCTATTGCAAAGTAATTAGATATTTGTTAAACCTTAAACTGCAAGCATAATAAAAACTCTTTTCAAATGATGGTTAATGGCCAGTTTACGGTTTAACATGTAAATCTCAAGTTCATATTAGCTCGACCCATTTAAATAGTTTTAATCTAGCCATCTTTTGTGTTTAACTGCAAAGAAAACACAAATGTTTCATGTTTTTCATACAAATGAGTTAAAATTTAAACTTTTACAAATGTTTTATGTTAATTACTTGCCTGTTACGTACGGGCGAAAAGGTTAAAAAAAGATGGGGGTCGTTTCCAGATCACAACTCTTGTAAGCCCATGAATTTAGTGTCTCGAGTGACTTCCTAATGTCTCCATTAATCATGGCATCCATTTTCATGTTTAATGCCCTTTCATAGTTTGTTCTAATTGAGTCGGGTCGAAAAAGTCTTAATTTTATATGTAATTTATAAAATTAAGACTTTTTCGACCCGACTCAATTAGAACAAACTATGTGAACCTAATGCAGAGTAATCTGCAAAAGAAATCTCACACTAATTTCACGTTCTTCGGTGTCTTTATCCAAGTATATGATATTAGAACACGTCATCGTAGCCTTGAACACCCAAAACGGATAGGGTTTATATTCATCAGTAACGGAAAACCCATCGAGTCTGTATTTCAACACCTCTCAGATAACCATACGTTCTATGAATCTGATCCCGGCAACAAACTTTAAACCATTAAACTGAAAGCCCACTTAGCGAATGCATCTTTAAGACATGTACATACAGAAAGTATAACCAAATACCAGTCGTAGAGGCTCAAATCTGTAATGGAGGAATCAGAATGGCTGCAGAATCACGGTTGCATAGTCCATACGGCATGCCATCCGGATCTTGCCTCGCCACAGTAAGACTCGGCTCCTTTTGTTAGACCGATCATCAAAGCCTAGCCACGATACGACTCCAACCATCGAGTCCCTTTAAACACACAAAATCCCAACATAAGTACACTACACCGGAATAATATGATATCAGTAACTAATACATTATAAAAATTCAATGGAAGATGATATTAGGGTTCAAACAAAAATAACCCAAATAATCAATAATTAGACCATATCAAAAGTAATTGTTCCAAGCTACAGTCGATTAATGAGTTTTATTATAATGTTCAACCGCCATTGTGATCCTAAAGATTCCACCCACAACAACCATTAAAGGCCGATTTATGAGTAATAGAAACAATACGACCAGCCTGTAGAAGATGAAGCACGACGGAGCAAGCAGCAGTCAAACAACGATCACCTTCGTGCACCGTCGCCTAGGGTCGGCAACAGTTGTCGCCGCCACCAAAAGTTCGTAAATCGAACCCGGCAACAGTGACGTCGACGATGAGAGAAGAGATATAGAAGGTGCTGCACGTTGTAGCTCCCGCGCCGCCAGAGACGACCGGAAACCACAGGACAACGCCATCTACAACTCTCACTTTCGCTCTCTATAAAAGTCACCACCACACGCAATCGCAAACGGTGGGCCGTCGGATGATCTAACCTTGTGTCTGATCTCTCAAAAAAATGAGAGAGAGTCGGTGAACACATACAAAAAAGAACAAAGATCGAGAAATGGTGAAGAAGAGAGAGAAGTCGGAGTATAATTGTGTGAGAACACGTAGCAACAACCAGGGATACCAGCCAACCAAGATGACATCAGCAATGTACAAACACTTCAAACATAGAACACAACCTACAATGCACAAAGTTAGATACCTATTGTAAATGTATATTTACAAGAAACACAGAAGAAGGTACCACTCGTTATGCAGAAGAAAGTTTGAAATTGTTATATATATAATAATATATTATTAGAAGATGAATCTTTTAAAAACCATGTTGATTCTATGTCACACATTTAATTAGGTGGATTAGAATATGTGGTTGAGATTAAATCTGGCAAAAAAGTCAAAGTAGGAGAGAGAATAAATATGTAAGTGGTTACACAAACTTTTACGTCCGTTACACATGTGTGAATGTCAGCTCGGTGCGTAAAAAATTCTGTAATTTTTTACGTGTATGTAACTTACATATATTACGCATGTGTAAAAAAAATCGTTACACTGAGTTCTTTCGAGTTCTTAAAACTCAAAGGGGTTTCCATTTGAAATCTCTCCTACATTATTATACATATAGTTTATTGTATTTATATAGATATATAGCATATACCTAAGTCACTTAACCCAAGCCACCACCTCAGTTAATCGTCCGACCACAGCCACCATCTCTGGCCGCCGCCACCGTCACCGTCTCCGGTCACTACCCTCTACCCGCACATCATACCATCCCCTAACACCAAACATTGTTTGTCTCTCTACTCTACTCTCTCTATAAACTAATCTTTTACACAAAACTCTATAATTGGGCGCCGTGGGATTTAATTTAGATTAATGGTTTTAGTTCGTAATCATGGCTAAAAGAGGTGATTTGGGTCATAATTGAATATTTGTTGGTGTTAACGGTGGGTCCAATCGAAGGTATGGTGGTGTCGTTGTTCGGCTTTTCTAATAAGCAACCCTAATTTAGATGTGTTTTCAATTGAAGAGGACAACGGTGATTAACGATTTGAGATAAAAGAGAAAGCGGGAGAAGTATTTGCTGGTGGCGATGTTACGTGGTGTTGCGTCTGTGATGGTCGTGAGTGTGGCTCTCTAATGGTGCTTCTGTAATGGTGTGCGGATATAGGGTAGTGACTGGTGACAATGGCAGCGGTGGTCGGAAGATTAACTGAGATGGTGGGTTGGGTTAAGTGCCTTAGGTATATATTATATATCTATATAAATATAATACACTATACGTATAATAATCTATCTATTCTAATAGAAGCCTACTCAATTTTGCCACTTATCAATCTCATAGCCTTCCTCATCTTTTTTCAACTTATTTTAACATACAGTCCCTTATCTTTAAGCCATTTCAATATATGAATTCAAGTTTATTTTTATTAAAGGTAAATCCTAACCGATTCATTCATTAACATTAGTGGTGAAATAAGAAAATTTGGAAATTTCAATATTGTAAATTAAATAAAATAAAGGCGAATCATTGTTGAGGAACTTGGATTTGTATGGTAATAAAATTCAAATTATTTTTAAACTGGGATTCAAGTAACAATGCATAATATTTTATAAAAGGCTGGTTTTAGATTTGGATTTAAAATTTTCTCATATGCATTTGAACTCAGGTAAATGTTTATTTTCTTAATTTTTTCCAAACATTTTGTATAAATATTGCAAACTAGGTTATTGACCCGTGGACGCCACGAGTGGAAAAATAAATCATCCAATAAATAAATCATTTCAAACAGCAACATATGTTTGAATTTTTTATTCGGGGCCGCAACATGACAATTAATTGTACTTCATATTCCTACGAAAAGAAAATATTAAAAAAACATTAAATTAAGTTACAAAAAAAAAGATACAAAGAACAATGTTTAGAAACATAATTTAAAACTTGATATTACAAAATTCAAAAACTACTAAATATTTCCTTGTAAACAATGCTTGTTGTCTTGTTTGTAACCTTAACTTGATTATCAAAAATAAGCATTTTAACACCGTCTCTGCTATTCACTCTTATAAAGACATATATAAATTATAATTACATGTGTAAAAATGGGTCTCTCAAATATATTCCGACTCTTGCCGAGACCCTTGTTAATGGTTAATGTAATACAAAGTGTACATCTTATTGCATCGAATTATCCTCATATCTATGCCGAACTCTATGCAAATTCATTGTTTTAGGTACTTATTTGAGTTATTTGTGAATTTGCAAGTCCGGGCGCCCGCCCGACAAAGAAAACATGAAAAGAGGGCGTTTCGTGGACAAAAGTTAGCATTCTTCCAGCCAGTGCCAGACTTGCACGCCCATGCCAGCTAGTGCACTTGCCGGTGCACGACCGTGCATGCCCGTGCCAGTCCGTGCCCAAATAGAGAAATCTGACTTTTTGGTCAGATTAAAAGCAAGGAGTTGACTTTCAAAATTGGTGCGCGACCGTGCATGCCCGTGCACGATGTCTAGAAAGCTTAAATACACCCCCATTATCCTCATTTTGTGGTGTGGAGTCTTGAGGATTTTCTCTCAACCAAGTGTAGCATTTTTAGAGGACTCTTGGAGGCTTCCACCAACATAAGATTCATCATTCCATCCTTCAATCCCTGCTTGATTTTGGTTTGCATTTCTATGTTTAAGAGCATGTTTTGTAAGCTTATTTCTAGATTGATTGTAGTTGTGTTAAGCCTTATGGGCTATAAACTTTTACTATCTAGACATTGTTGAAGCTTTTTACCATTGTGATTTTCATCTATGTATGATTATGGTAATTTGGTTTTCTTTCAAGGAAATGTTGAAGTTATGAGTTGATATTGATGGTGTTCATGCTTGTTATAATTGCATACCTTGTTAGTCTTACAAATGTTTAGGCATTCATTTTGGAAAACTATGTTCTAGATGTTTGTTTGTAAACTTTGAATGTTCATGTTTTCTTTGTTTACATTGCTAAGCTAGGAATGACTAGTAAAGATTAGTTTGGTTATAATATTATTGATGAGCATGAAACCCTACACTTGATATTGAAAAATTGATGAGTGTTGTTATGATTATTCACTTGGTGATGACTTGCTAGTTAAAGTTTCATAAGTTGATGTTTAATTCATGAGTTTAGCTAATTTAGTGTAATCTTAGGTGGTTAGAATGTTGTTCATGCTAGCTTTCCTTTGATTATGAGACTTTGTTGTTTTGACAAACAAGTTAGTCTATGTTTAATTCTTAATTGAAAACCCATCATGATGATTATTTGTTAGTATTAGGTTGCTTGATTGTAATCTAGTATTTATGTTTAGATTCATGATGTTTACCATATCATTGCTATTTTATGACATTGGTAGAGTGGTTGCATGTCTAGTTAGTTTTGTTGGATTGATCGTTTCTTGCATTTTTATTTGCTTTGTTTTCATTGTATGCTAGTTTAATTAGTTAAAAATTCAAAATTCTTTGTTCGGTTAGTCATTTACAAAGATTTAGTACTAGAAAATTACCGTATACATGGATTGACACTCGGTTCTTGCCGACACTTTATTACAAACGATAGGTACACTTGTCTTTCGTGTGTGGTTTAGTTATAAGTGAAAACCTATTTTTAAAACCCGATTTGTGTGGAACTTTTATCCAAATATATATATATATATATATATATATATATATATATATATATATATATATATATATATATATATATATATATATATTCATACACGTCAAGTTATTGGCGCCGTTGCCGGGGATACGGTGATTTTTTTATAATGATCCGAGTCTTTGATTTAGCCTTGTTTATATTTTCGATCTATTTTATTGTACTTTGTTTCATTTTTTTTCATCTTATTTTTATTTATTTTTATTTTAATTTTTAGTGTCTTTTACTTGTTTAGTTTTTTTTTTGTTTTTTTTTGGTAGCCACTTTGTGTATGTGTGTTATTTATTTTTTTGGTTTCTTCATTATTTTGTTCATTTTTATTTCATGTATATGTGGTGCCCGTGATCCTTTTTGTTTGAGTGTTCCTTGCAGTAATTCCTGTGGAGCAGCACTACTATGGAGATTATTGTGAATGATACCATTATAATAACGGGAATTATCACATGGAGGTTTGGTGCAAAATATGTGGAGAACCCCATCACACACATGATTGTTATTATTCAAGTGGGTGCCCCACATATTTAAATGAAGAACCTTACCCTTATTCACAACCATTTGAGGGTCCCAACACACCACCTTCCCAACTCAAGCTTAGCCCCGGATTTCTAGAGTATTGGGAACAAAGAATGAAATGTTGGGACGCAATGCTCGACAAGTGGATACAAGATGTTGGGATACCACTGCCGATGCTCGATACTCATGAATCTGAGGAAAAACTCCGTAGAATAGAGGCCCAATGTATTGTGATCAATGAACTTTGTGCTAACTATCGACGAGAGAGTTTGCCTTGCTACACGAATCACAAAATATATTGGGATGATGAGGATGAAATTAAAGCACCAAAACCCTTATTCATTATTGTGTTGGAGCAAACTCAAGAACCGGGGACCATAATGGACAAAGTGCAATTCTCAAGCCCACAAAGTACCGCAAAATTCCCACCTCCGGTTCATATTATTCCATCGTGGGAAGACGAGTTTGGAGATGAGTTGTTAGGTATACCACTCATGGAAGTGAATGAAGAAGAGTTCGATCTGGTTGGTGATCTTAATGAATTGGAAGCCTTATTATTTGGAAAACCAACCGTGGAAGTCATGAAAGAGCCGTACCAAGAAGAAAAGTTACAAGTGAATGGGTTCACCAACAAACCAATGACTATGGTGACATTCGATTCACTTCCTTGCACCAAAGAATGTCCGCCCATCGATGAGCATGATGGTGGATCACCACCCAAATCAAAAACACCACTGGAGAGGGCATGGAGAAAGTCGGACCAACCAAAGTTCAAGGAGTGTCAATAGTCATATGAACACATCAAAAATATAATAAAATGCCGAGATGATCGCCTTCTTCACTACATAAATTGTATCAGGTTTGGTCCAGGCAAATTTAAGTGTTGGTGGCATGACCCGTTTATTAATTTTTTTTTCCAAAACACTTTTTATCTAAACGGGTCGTATAATAATTTTCAATATCATAGAGCCACCCGTTTATAAAAGGATTACATTTTCTGCCCCAAGGATAATTAAATTGAGGGGTTGAGTCTAACTATCGACTGTTGCAAAATGTAGCATGTTTAGGAATTTCAAGTGTGTTCGGCTATGGTAGTATGTAGGGTTGCACCGTTTTCCCTCGTTGGTGCAACCCATTTATGTGTTTCTTTTAGTATTTTGTATTGTTGCAAACTATATTTTGATGGTTTGGATTGTGTTGGTTTGGGGATTATGTTTGTTGGATGATTTTATTATATATGATGGGTTTATAATGTGTTTGTTAGTGTGTCAGTGGCATGTTATGGTTTCTTTGGTTTTGGATGCTTTCACGCGTTGTCGGATTTTTGGAGGCACACATTTGGCAGATTTCTGGACACAATCAGGGGAGTTTTCTGTTCTCTCTCTTATGCATTTTACTTTTATAGTTTTTTGTTGTACAACGAGGGTGTTGTACAATTTAAGTGTGGGGAGGGAATTTTATGAACTTTGTTTGTCCAAACTTAAATTTTTTGCAAAATTCCTAATTTTTGTAGCAAATAATAACCACTAAGCAATTTTAATTCAACTTTAATTGTTTTGTCAAAGCACAAATCTTTAAGACATTCAAGCCGAAAATCTTTAAAAAGACATACCTTTAAGCATGACAAACAAGATTCACATTCTTACCTTGCAAAAGTTACCCATTCCACCCGTTTCCGTGAGTTGGCCTCATCATTATTTTTTCTCATGTTTTTGCGGGCAATTGAGTGAGCCGGGTGATTATTGTAAGGTAGAACTTGTTTTTGGGATTGCATTTTAAAACCATATACATATGCATGGCATCAACCATTGAGGAATTTAGGATAAACCCCATGTCTAGCCATTTTTCAGTTATATTTTCCTTACCCACATTATTCCATTAGTAGCCCATGTTTAGCCTTTTCCCGTGTTTTTTCTATTTCGCCCTATTTTTATCACCACTTAGCTATATAGCCTTTATTTTTCACCCGTTTTTGGTTAGAAATCCGGTTTGGCTAAGTTAGTTAGTTTATTTTGCATTTCGTTTGTGTTGTATTTTATCACTTGGGAACTTTAGAAGCACAATGCTATCTCCCAAAGTGAAAATTTTGTATGTAAAGTTTATAAGTTTAGTGGTAAAAAAAAATCTTTATAAGAAAAGAAAAGAAGATACGAAGTTAGTTAATCATATATTAGATGAAACGTGATTTCAAAGAGAAATTTTTGGTTCGTTAGCTCTCGGCCCGTTTAAACCATTTGGTTTAGTTAGTTAGATTTTGTTTTATAGCTAACTTAGTTCCGGATTTTCTAGCCGTTTAGCCACTTTTCCCAAAAATTCCTCACCCTAACCCCAAGCCAAATTACAACCCTCAAGTACTCGTGTTTTATGCCATGTATGTGTTGGTTTGATTTGACCCTTAAACAAGCCTATGCCTTGCTTAGTCATCGCCTTGGCATCGAGTGTTCTCAACATGCACTATTACACACATGATCACTAAATTAAGCTGAGTGTATGAGTGAACATTATGAGGTTTGCAAGGTGGGAATGTGATGACAAATTGTGATGTTCTCTAGACTATGTCTTAATTCTTATTAGGCTTGTTTGGACATATATTCAATGCTTTCTTGATCTATTAAAGATTTGAATGATTATTGCTTGCGGGTTATTATTGCTATTTGGAGTTTATTTCATTTGCTTGAGGACAAGCAAAGTTCAAGTGTGGGGATGTTTGATGTAACACAAAGTGTACATCTAATTGCATCGAATTGTCCTTATATCTATGCCGAACTCTATGCAAATTCATTGTTTTAGGTACATATTTGAGTTATTTGTGAATTTGCAGGTCCGGGCGCCCGCCCGACAAAGAAAACATGAAAAGAGGGCGTTTAGTGGACAAAAATCAGCATTCTGCCAGCCAGTGCCAGACTTGCACGCCCATGCCAGCCAGTGCACAACCATGCATGCCCGTGCCAGCCCATGCCCAAACAGAGAAATCTGACTTTTTGGTCAGATTAAAGCAAGGAGTTGACTTTCCAAATTGGTGCACGACCGTGCATGCCCGTGCACGACGTCCAGAAAGCTTAAATACACCCCCATTATCTTCATTTTGTGGTGTAGAGTCTTGGGGATTTTCTCTCAACCAAGTGTAGCATTTTTAGAGGATTCTTGGAGGCTTCCACCAACATAATATTCATCATTCCATCCTTCAATCCTTGCTTGATTTTGGTTTGCATTTCTATGTTTAAGAGCATGTTTTGTAAGCTTATTTCTAAATTGATTGTAGTTGTGTTAAGCCTATGGGCTAAAAACTTTTACTATCTAGACATTGTTGAAGCTTTTACCATTGTGATTTTCAGCTATGTATGATTATGGTAATTTGGTTTTCTTTCAAGGAAATGTTGAAGTTATGAGTTAATATTGATGGTGTTCATGCTTGTTATAATTGCATACCTTGTTAGTCTTACAAATGTTTAGGCATTCATGTTGGAAACTATGTTCTAGATGTTTGTTTGTAATCTTTGAATGTTCATGTTTTCTTTGTTTACATTGCTAAGTTAGGAATGACTAGTAAAGATTAGTTTCGTTATAATATTATTGATGAGCATGAAACCCTACACTTGATATTGAAAAATTGATGAGTGTTGTTATGATTCTTCACTTGGTGATGACTTGCCAGTTAAAGTTTCATAAGTTGATGTTTAATTCATGAGTTTAGCTAATTTAGTGTCATCTTAGGTGGTTAGAATGTTGTTCATGCTAGCTTTCCTTTGATTATGAGACTTTGTTAGTTTGACAAACAAGTTAGTCTATGTTTAATTCTTGATTGAAAACCCATCATGATGATTACTTGTTAGTATTAGGTTGCTTGATTGTAATCTAGTATTTATGTTTAGATTCATGATGTTTACCATATCATTGCTATTTTATGACATTGGTAGAGTGGATGCATCTCTAGTTAGTTTTGTTGGATTGATCGTTTCTTGCATTTTTATTTGCTTTGTTTTCATTGTATGCTAGTTTAATTAGTTAAAAATTCAAATTTCTTTGTTTGGTTAGTCATTTACAAAGATTTAGTACTAGAAAATTACCGTATCCATGGATTGACACTCGGTTCTTGCCGACACTTTATTACAAACGATAGGTACACTTGCCTTTCGTGTGTGGTTTTGTTATAGGTGAAAACCTTTTTTTTAAACCCGATTTGTGTGGAACTTTTATCCAAATTTATATATATATATATATATATATATATTCACACACGTCAATGATCATTGCAAAATAAATTTAAATTGAAAACTGTTTTCTCTTAAACTTTAACGGGAGTTTCTTATCTG
Organism: Bidens hawaiensis; assembly: GCF_021521415.1. NCBI lineage: Eukaryota > Viridiplantae > Streptophyta > Magnoliopsida > Asterales > Asteraceae > Bidens > Bidens hawaiensis. The sequence goes on from NW_027495865.1 coordinate 25,642, forward strand.
AAAGCGTTAGACTACGAAACACATGTGATATAAAAAAAATTTTCAATAGGTTTTTGTGTTAAAAAAAAGTTTTCAATAAGTTTGTGTGGTAAAAATAAGTTGTGAAACATCAAGTTAGTGGCATATAAGTTTATTAAATAAAAAAGTATAGGATAAACTTATAATGCCATAAAATAATAAAGGTTGTTTGTTATAATTACACAAGACCAATAAAATGTCTAACAAAATACAACACACTTGAATGAAAACTTAAAATAGAAGTCTTCAAACATATGGTTAATTGAATAGAATAACAATTATTTGTATGAAATTAAGACATAACATAAAATAAGAAACATCTTACGAATTATAAAGAATGAAAAAAAATGGCCCTAAACTAACCAAATTTATGAAAAACAAAGCTAAGATATTTTAAGATCCGATTCACGGATTGTTATCCCACAAAACATAGTAAACAATAGCTTAATATTCATAACGATAAGTGTTATAATGAAAAGAAATAACAAATCTTAAGAAATAACTGTTTTAATGTATCACTAGATTATTGACCCGTGTACGACAAGGGCGGAAATATAGAAATCGTCGAGTACACACATGTCATTTAAAACGACAAGATGTTTTTGAATACGTTTTTGAGATGATAATATGATTTATAATTGCAATTCATATTCATACGGAAAGAAAGTATTGAAAATCATAAACTTACAAAAAATGAAGTTACATAGTAGAATGTAGGGGTGAGCAGAAAACCAAATTAACCGAACCGAAACCAAATTAACCGAAAAACGAACAAAAAAGCTGGACCGAAGCATTAACCAACGGCTAAATTTTTGTTTTCTTTTTGAAACCCGAATTTTCAGTTACAACAAAAACTTTTTGTTGTTTATATACAACGTATATATTATAATGGAGCTCTAGAACAAGGAGGGCGTTGCAAGTATGATGAATTCAACCTAAAGATCTTACAATATTACACAATTACAATAGAATATTTAATGATCTAATACAAGATTATTGTTCGTCTGTATCACTTATCTTCTCAAATATTCACGTGGCATTTTAACTAACTATTTCCAATGCATACATGAATTAAAAGGAGCCTGCTTATAATCTTAAAAATATCACATTTATCCCTAACAACTTTTCAGCCCATAAATTATAAGCCAATATAGTTTCTAGGTTTTTTAAAAAAATTTCAACTGTGATTGATAATGCTTACCTAGACCAAGATCAAACCTAAAGTCTCTTGGTAGGCCGCAAGTAATCGAATATTAGATCATTCAGATAATTATATTGATAAAATCCTATTTAATCATGTTTAGTTAACTAAAAAGCATTTTAATTGAAGACTATATCAAAATAGCACACATCAGGAAGTTTATGACAAACATAAAACGCTACATTAGAAAAAGATCAAAGAGTGTGGAACTTGTTTTATTATTTTCCATGTGGGGCTAAGAATATAAAATCAGCCTATCGTTAATTAAATTAAACAAATGTATATTCCTAAGCAAAATTATATTAACCAAATGAAGTTAAAAAGAGTAACCTCAACCTGCTCAACACCATTAGCATCCTTCTAGATCCTATAAGGTATTTGTTGGCGAGCAACTCGGTTTCTACTTTCTTAACCCTATCCAGTATTAGGTGAGTCAATCCTAACCCTAACCTGATGCCCATGAATAATGCTATATTTTTTCATTTCTTGATTTAAAAAAAAAGAGCTAGAAAATAAAGAAACCCTAACCTAGTGCCCATGAATAATATTCATGTTATGTTTGTTAAAAACCATGTACCTGATTGAACTAAAAAGAATGAAAATCAGTAAAATAACAAATACAAGTAATAAAATATGAAACTTATGCAGCAACAATGTAAGCAACATGAATCATTGACTAATTGATCGATGACCAAAAGATTGAATTTAGGGTTTGGAAAAGTAAAATAATAGAGGCAATAAGAACCATTACCTGTTTGTTAATTGAACAACTTAGAAGAGACTATGAAAGTAGGAATTGATGGCGGGCATCACGATTTAAGGAAAAAGATGTTGTGAATGGGAGTTATAGGGTAGAAGAAGAAGAATGAGCGTGAGAAATGGAGTGGGAGCGTAGAGAGAAACCGCACTGTAACTGTTATGTTATAATGCTGAGATTTAATTTCAAAGAATTTCTAGGGTTTTAACTTAGGGGAAAGAAAAACAGTTACAAAGGTATTTTGAATTATTTAAATGGTAATAAATTCTGGTAATAAATTCTAAGGTTGTAAGATATATATGAAATTAGTGAATGGAACCAATAAGAATTGGGCAAAATGAATTTTTTAATAGATATATAGATGGAGAATACCTATTACATAAATCTTGGTGTTTAACTTTAATTAATTCATTAAAGTTGAATATTATAATTACAATCCATATGTATAACGATTTACAATAAGAACTATATGTCATTTATTTATTTGACTCTTTATGTAATATAAAAGGTTTTAGTACTAAGAATGTTAATATTTACTTTTCAATATTTTCTTCAAAAGCTCAGACCAAAATACATCAAAACATATATTTTATGACTTGATTTATACTTTTTTTACGTAATTAACTATATTTAATTTAATATGCTTTATAAGACAAATTACTTAATTAAAAGCATTCGAATTCAAAATTTTAAACCAAAAATCTATTACAATCTCATTCAATTATTTTCGCTTTCCAAAAATCATTTAGGATATTGAAACCTAGATTCATAGAATATCGGTTTCATTAGGTTTCTACATAATTTCAATATTATATTAACTTATTAATTTTATTTTTATACAAATACAACGAATTGGGTTTATGTTAATGTTTATGTTGGTTAGTACATAATTAAAGTGTTTATTATGGTTTATATTTAAAATAATAAAGCTATACACAAAATTAAAAAAAAAAGAAATTATTGTTCTAACATTTATTATTAAAACATGTTATAAAAATTCATTAAGATTCACACCTTAATTATAATGTAACTTAATAGATATATTTATTGTTTTTATTTTTCGTATTATTTGTAACTTAATCGTGTTCCTCATTATATTTCAAGCATATTTCATTTTATATTAATTGTAAAAAAAATAGTCAATCAGGTTAAAAGTCATTTACCATACTTTTTAAAATCCAAAATATTTGCTAATTCTTCTTCTTTTTTCTCTATAAGTTGTTAATATATATATATATATATATATATATATAGAGCATGATTAGAATATAAAGACAATATTTCATAAGAAGTGTAGGAAGGGATATTGACCATTGGATGTAATATAACAAATAGGGTTAGGAGGGTCAAAATTGAAAAATTATAATTTTGGAATTAAAATATGAATTAAATGAAATCCCCATTTTTATGTTTCATTTACTCATAATTTCTAAACTGATCGATTTCAATATTATATTCTTCAACAATACATACCCAAAATCAATCCATTCTTCATAAAAAAACAAAAAACAAAAAAAACAAAACAAAACAAAACACGCACACTACTAATCAGCCGACCAACAACCCAAAAACACACAAATGTACACAAATGAAATTGGGATAAAGTTTAACAAATACATTTGTTGAACCAACAAAGTTGGTTTACTATAATCAAACACAGTAAGTTAATTATTTTTTTTATTGTAATCGACGAAACACCCTAGATGTAGTAATTTTGAATAAAAAATAAAACCCACCAGAATTATGTACTATCATCAATCATAGTATTGTCCATTTTTTTTTTATTATTTTAGAATGTTAAATTTGGAAATAAATCAAAGTAGTTATTGGTTTCCATTTTTAAAGGTATATAATGTATTATGATATACCATTTTTGAAGGAATATAATGTAGGTTATATCTTGCTTCTTTTCTGGTTCATATTCCACAACCAAAATCGTGAAAGATATCTGGCGCCTCATATCCTGTTGTCACGGACAACGGTTGCAATTGACCGCATATGAGATTGGAGCAACGAGGTGATTGTAAGAGTCTTTTTTGCTGGCGGTGTGGTTTTGCAGATCATGTAGCGGCCATTACCTTTGCAAGGGAGGTCGCTATATTGTGTGTCACAGAAGACAAAGTGAAGGTGAACTGGAGTAGGATAAAGAAGTGATAATATATTGATTAGGTAGTAACGAGTTATAAGTATTTATATGTTGATGAGGATTCTAGTGGATAAAAACTATTAAAATTGTAATATACAACAGGTGAATGCTGAATTTGTTAATGAAAATTGCCATTAAAAAATAAGTGTATTTTTGCTCTTAATGTTCTTGGTGTTTTGTTTTAAATTTGGATGAAAATTTGGTGTTTTTTAAACACAAAAAAAGTAAAAAAAAAAAAAGGTGATTCTTTAGTGTTGATTTGAATTAGTTTTTTTTTAGGAATGTTAGATGATAGAGATGAGAGATGTTCAAAATAGTGTTTTTAAATTTTTGTTTATACATTGTGTTTTTGTTCATGAATGTTGGTTATGATGTTCATGTGAAATTAATTACAGATTATTAGTTTTAATATTTTAATGACTGTATATAGTGTTTGTGTGCTTTTTAGTTCAAAGTTTATATATAGTATTTTTTTATCTAACAATAATTAATTATATATTGAAAGTTTCTATATATAATATAACATATTAGACGATTATACTCCTAGTCCTAGAGTGTTATAAAACAACTATAAAAATAAAACACACACCCTAAGAAACACACTTTCCATCTCGACCGTTAGATCACCAAATCTAACGCACCAGATTACTTCTTACACTTCTTAGACACACTTCACTTCTTATTATAACCCCATCCTACCCTATATATATATATATAGGGGTGGATCTAGCGAAAACTTCTCTTAAAGAGAAAACTTAAACACTCCATAAAAACTATTTTTAACTTTTTTTTAAATTTCTTTTGAAGTTTCTTTTTTTCCATTATTCTTATATGTTGTTATTGGTTCCAAAAAAAAAAACCTTGGTCGGTATAGTGTGCATGTGTAATAGTGTGCATTGCATATATGCAAAAGTGTTTCTATTGTATGGAATACAAAACTATTGCACATATTTGATAAACAATATTATATATATGCAATATAAGACTAATACACATATTGAATACACATTAGTACGCATGTGTAATATAACATTAACGCACATGTGTACCACATCGACTTTTATTTTATTATTATTTTTTTTTCATATAATTCAACACTACTACACATATACAATACACAAATATTGAATACATGCAATTAAACACTATTAAACTCAAAAATACATAATAATACACATGTGTAATACAACGGTATCGCATAGTAATACATATGTGCATTACAGCGGTTTTTTTTATTTTTTGTTTTTTCGAGCAAAGGGTAAGAAAATATAAGAATAATGGCAAAAACAGAAATTTGAAAATACTTTTTTATTTTTAATTAAAAATAATTCTTTAAGAGTTTTTCAGTTTTCTCTCTAAAAATGAGTTTTCTCTTAATCCTCTCCTTGTATATATATAGTCACACACACACACACACACAAATGTATTGATTAATTAAGTATTTCAACAACTTTCCATAATATTAACTAATAGCACGAGATTAGTATTCAAAATTTAAGCATTCCTTATCCAATACTTTGAACTGCTATAAATAGGAATCACTACCTTCACTTTATGCAACTTTAAATCTTCTAATATTCTCTTAACTCATAATAATCACTATTATTTGAATAATGACTTTAACGTTAGTATGTATTTGTCATTTTCCTATGAATTACATTCATATGAAATGAAACAAATCATTTTGTTATATTTAATTTTCGATTTTATATGTTGCTTGATTATACAATATTTCTTAATATTCTCTAAACATTTTGTATAAATATTGCAAACATGAAGAATACATATTGCATAAATCTTGGTGTTTAGATTTAATTAATTTATTAAATTTGAATATTATAATTACAATCCACATGTATAACGATTTACTATATGAACTATATGTTATTTATTTATTTGACTTTTTATGTAATATAAAGGGTTTTAGTAATAAGAAGATCAAATATATAGTTTTGCAATATTTTCTTTCATAGCTTAGACCAAAATGCTTCAAAACATATATTTTATGACTTGATTTATACATTTTTTACACATTTAAATATATTTAATTTAATATGCCTTATAAGACAAATTACTTAATTAAAAGCTTTAAAATTCAAAATTTTTAACCAAAAAATATATTTCACTTCCATTCCATTATTTTCGCTTTCCAAAAATCATTTAGGACATTGAAACCTAGATTCATCGAATATCATTTTCATTAGGTTTTTTTTACATAATTTCAATATTATAATAACTTAATAATTTTATTTTTATACTAATACAATGAATTGAGGTTATGTTAATGTTTTCTGTTGGTAGTGCATAATTAAAGTGTTTATTAAGGTTTATATTCAAAATAATAAAGCAATACACAAAATTATTTTTAAAAAATTATAGTTCTAACATTTATTATTAAAACATGTTATAAAAATTCATTAAGATTCACACCTTAATTATACTGTAACTTAATAGATGTATTTATTATTTTTAGTTTTATTTTTCTTATTACTTCTAACTTAATCACGTTCCTCATTACATTTTAAGGATATTCTATTTTCATATTAAATGTACAAAAAATATATAGTTAGTAAGGTTAAAAGTCATTACCATGCTTTATTAAAATCTGAAATCTTTGTTTCTTCTTCTTCTTTTTTTTTTCTCTATAAGTTGTTAATATATATATATATATATATATATATATCGATTAATTAAGTATTTTAACAACTTTCCATAATATTAACTAATAAAACAAGATTAGTATTCAAAATTTAAACATTCCTTATCCAATACTTTAAACTATTATAAATAAGAATTACTACCTTCACTTTATGCAACTTTAAATCTTCCAATATTCTTTTAACCCCTCGGAATAATCAGTGTTATTTGAATAATGACTTTAAGGTTAGTATATCTTTGTCATTTCCCTATGAATTATATTCATATTAAATGAAATAAATCATTTTGTTATATTTTAAGTTTCGATTTTATATGTTGCTTGAATATATAACTTTTAATTGTAAAATATAAAATCATTTAAAAATGTGACATATGCAAAATATTTTGATTTTTGGATAATCATGTTTTTTTTGGATAAACATGAACAGCGATATCAAATGACATCATATTAATTGTTTAAAAGGTATTATATTTTATGTGTATGAATATTTTTTTGGTTAGTTTCATGGATATTTTTTTCATTATTTGTAACATGGACAACTATACGTGGCTACATCAAAAGTTAGAAGCAAATATATATGTTATCTTATCAAGAGTTACAAAAACACATGGACTAAAGATTTTGATTTTTGATAAATAATGTATACCGACCAATACAACAACAAATTAGTGTACACGAAAGTTTTTTTACTTATTTGTAACATATTTGTGTAACCTTAGTTATGTAATTTTTACAATTTTAATGTAAATTGTAATTGTATTAACAATATATGATATTTTTGTTGAATGAATGTCACTTAATGACTAGAGTTTAAAATTTTAATCAATTACCTGTGTAATATACGGGTCTCAAACTAGTGTATTATATATACTATAATCAAAATAATATACTTTAAAAGTAAGTGTTTTTTAACAAAGATAATGTATTTGAATGCCACACCACATGTCATATCACACAAAAATATAATTCATTACCATGTAATCGTCATATCACACGTCACATAGAAAAAAAAAACAGGTTAGATCGGGATTGCTATTAGTAACAAAACTGAAATTTAGGATTACCACTAGTATGTTTAACGTTTATGTTTGAATTTAAGGAGTTAATGAGCTGCAACGCATGTCGAGCGTTTTTATGTTATTTTCCCGTTTAACATCCCCATCGCAACGCATAGATGTTAAGTTGAATTAGTTATTTTTTTCCTATATGTTATGTTTCGGTTTAATTTTTGTGTCTTAACACAATGCAATGAGTGTGTGTGATTCAATGTTTTTACGTCTACTTTTTGTTCAATTTCTTAATAGCTAACGTTAGTTACTGGCTGCAGGAGATGGGATAGCGAACGAAGGCGGTGATGGTGGTAACTTCATGCTTTCGAGTAGAGTGGATATGTAAACACACGGTTTTACACCTCCGCCGCAACGCGGAGGTGCTAGTATTAGCTATTTCTTGAACAACTCATCTTAATTATATTAAACTAAATTAAAATGAACTACTTTGTTTAACTAGAAAAAAAAAAAAGAAAAAAACGACCAACGTAAACCTCGCCTTCCCCTTTTCCTTACATTCCATTTTAATTATGTTAGTGCTAGTTGAAAAATATAAATTTTAGAATATTGGATTAACTGAGGGCATATTGGGTTAATTTAGCACAATGCATATACAATGCATATAGAGCATCAATAATCATAAAATGTAGTGGTTCCACCATAACCACTAGACACAAATTATATATATATATATATATATATATATAAATACATATTTATTGTATTTTAATAGGGTTTAGATTGGTTTATGAGTGGAGAAAAATTAGAGTTTTTTGATGAAAAGCTTAGAATATGATGTGGCAATGAGATGAATGTTTAAATTAGCTTATGGGTGAGGATGTTCTTATGACATGATGTTTGTGGTGATGGTTGGTGGCCCATGATTGGTTTTACCCTGGTACCTTTTAAGGGTCGTGATATTGACACACCTTTCTATTTATTTAGACATCCTCAATATGCTTCATATTATCAAACCGACAAAACTAACAAATGTTAGTGTTGGTCTAGCGGCTTGGGCTATATAGTCCATATTTGTAACATACCATATTGTCATCATTTAGCCAATGTTGAAGTTTACCAAATGACGAGGAAATATAATGCATATCAACTTTAAATGGACTCTTGATATTCATCGTATTGGACAATATGATGCATACTGGGGCATTTTTTACAACTATCGATTTTATATATTTGATTTCATATGAGGAAGAGGCTAATGCATATCAACCTTATATGCACCTTTGATATACATCATATTGGGCTATATGATCCGCATAGGTTTTTTTTAACAAATATTAATTTTACTCAAAATAACTAAAACCAATGCCGCGAAAAACATTCAACCAACCGTAATATAATCTGATATGCATCAGCCTCTTCCTTATACGAGCCCAAATTTTAAAATTGATATTTGTTAAAAGAAAAAAACCTATATGTGTCTTCTTGGCCCATATGATGCATTTAAAGGATCCATTAAGGATTATATGCTATGCATCATGTTGCCTCTTATATGAAACCCCACACACACACACACACATATATATATATTTATATATATATATATATATAAAATTGATATTTGTTAAAAGAAAAACATATGTGCATCACATTATGTGCATCACATTGTCCAATATTATGCATATCAAGTGCCCATATAATATTAATGTGCATCATATTATATTCTCATATAACCTCAAAATTCATATAAAGATTTTTTAAAAAAAAATCCTATATGCATCATAATTGAGCAATATGATGCATTTCAGGTCTCCATATCCATGTGCATCATTTTGCCTCTTCTATGCAACTCCAAAATTCAAATATGCCTTTTCATGTAACTCCAAATTCAAATAAAGTTGATATTTAAAGGAGAAAAAAAATCTATATGCATCATATTGAATAATATGATGCATATCAAGGTCCAAAGAAGGATCATATGCATCATCTTGCCTCTTCCTTATAGGCAACCAAAGACACACGAATGAACGGCTGATCGTCCAGAGGAGTTATACAACCTATTTATAGAGGTTCAGTTTAGTTTGGTGGGACATTGGCATGGCATGTCACTTGTCGCCTTCGTGAAACATAGTGGCTTTATACACTGATCCAGAGACGGTGATACCACTTTACACGAAGGGGGTCACTATCTACAACATGCAAACCCTCATTAGTTTTTGAATGGTGATTGTCGAGGCTCTTTTTGGTAAATCCACTTGGAAGGTCAACGCCACTATAAAACCCCCTCTACCGATACTTATGCAGGCATATTGCTACATCCATTGCACCAAGGGGACAATAGCCATGAGTTGTGCACGAATGGTGATATGTTTTTCTTATACTGTCTCATCTACCGGAGGTCGTGCATCCTCTCGAGGTGTTTGGCAGATTACTTCACGAGTGCCTTTCATCGGCAGCGGTGAGCGCCGTTATACGGTGGAGTGCACACCACTATTGTCGCCAACTCTTTGGGTTTCTTTCCGGAGGGGGACTCAAAGTTGTCGTCACAGATCAAGCTGAAGAGGTTTGATCATAAATCGGCAGCGGCGAGGGCCGTTGTACGTCGGAGTGCACACCACCATTATCGCCAGCTCTTTGGGTGTCTTTCCGGAGGGGGACTCAAAGTTGTCGTCGCATATCAAGCTGAAGTGGTTTGATCGGAAATCGGTGGTGAGCATGCGTTGTATAAGTATGTTCAATGGGGCCCTTCATTTTCGCTCTAGGGACCACCGGAATTTAGTTCCTCTGCCGTTGCATGCGATGACCTCGGTTGATCACAAAGTGCTTCCGGGTGCAGGCGGGGCTTATGCCAACATTTTGATTGATCATGATATACCGCCGCTGCACCCGCACCGCATTTGGCATTGCCTTGGTGCCCTAAACACGTCTATATAAATTTGCTTTCGGCTGCATGGACGCTCGCTTAGGACCATGGTTGCCGAATCAACCGTATTGAGGACTTGATTGGGTGTGCGATTGAGATGCTGGAGAATTTGAGGTATGCCCATAGATTGCAGGAGTGACCACTACCATTGCCACGACAGTATCTACCAGTGGATTAGGATCTACATCCATAGCTTAGTATGTTGACTTTTTTTTTTGTTTTTTTTAATTTTTAAATATCGTTGGAATTATGTTATGCATGTACAACTGATTATATGTTTATGTAATTTCGGTAACTGATTATATGTTTATGTAATTTCGGTTGTTTATGTCCTTAATGTATGTTTAAGATGTTTTTAATATTTGGTTTGCTATATATGCGTCAATAACTTAGTTTCAATTACTTTTGATTTTTTTAGTATAAATTAAGTATAAACATTAAAATAAAATATATTTCCATATATTAAATAACTTTTAAAAAAAGTAAAAATAATTATTTTTTTGGTAAACTATAGTATGGCATTAAACATAAACACTAAAATAAAATCTATTTTTATAAATACAATATTTTTTAAAATAGATAATTAAAAATGTTGTAAACTACTATATGTCCAATCAAAATATATAACAAAATGCTTCATATTTCCGATATCGGCTCGCGAAAGTTTGGCAAGTTATGATAATATGGTCCATATTGACCAATACAGATCATATAGCAAAATTAATAGGTACTAACTGATATATAGACAATATAGTAAACTTCAATATTGGTTTATGACCATATAACCGTTGCTAACCATATGGTAAACTTCCATATTAACTAAAAAAATTGTGATGGATTGTGAACTTGTTTTAAATTTTATTTATCTTACAAAAACAAAGAGAAAAAGGAAAAAGTTTTTGAAACGACGCCCTTGAGGGGAGGACGTTTATTAGCCAAGTGATATGTAGACCTTATTAGCCAAGTGATATGTAGACCATGGTGGCGTCGGTGAGAATTTGTCGGTCGGTTAGAATTTGTTGCATAAAAAGGTCCTATAAATGGGGCCATGACACAGCCAATCATGGCATGCTGTCAACTTTACGCTATTTTTTAATTATTTGGTAACAAATAGGAGTTTGATTAATCATTTGAGTTTGATTAATCGTTTGGTGTACTAGCTCAATGCTAATTACCTTATATAATATCAACTAGTTTGTTACCCACATTAATACCAATTAGTAATTACTCATCGCGTTACGTTGGTGTATTAATTTGACTTCGGTTAGTATAGGTTAATATTAGTTAAAATATCAACTCTAAACTAAAAAATTAATACGTGAACGCATGAAAGAGTAGCAACACTTACATAAGTTATAATAAAAAATAAACATATTAAAAGGGACGTTGTAACAATATTGATTTTCCCGCACGTGTTGCATGGAGAACACAGTCGATAAAACCGGGGCGTTGTAGCGGTGAGTCAACTCGAATTCAGTTTGATCTTGTTTACGTTTGTTATGGTATTTGAACTCATTCTAAAACTTAAATTTGTTAAATTGGTTAATTACATATATCCCCTTATTTACTTATCTAATTGCATATACCCCCCCCCCCCCCTCACTCTACAAACCTAAATTACATATTTCTTTCTCATTAATAAAATTAGATATAATGACAAAATTACCCTTTATAAAGTTAGAAAACTATCTAATTAACATAACTCTTCAATTGAAATGGTCATTCCACACAATTGTCGATTCCAACAACACAATCAGTGACTCTTCTTGGGCGATTCCGATTCCAACCTATTGCAGTTTTTCTTACAATTATTTGGCTTTGATACAACCATTTTTATTTGGCTTTGAGCATATGCGGAGCTTCGTTGAATCCCGTGACGGTGTTTGATAGGTAGCCTTTTGTAGTAGGCAAACACTCCCAAAGAATAAGATAAAGAAGCGAGATAGTGAAACAACTTTTCAGCATAATTTTTCATTACTTCAATTCAAATAGAAACAACCTTTTATAAGCAAAACAAATAAACAAGGAAACTACCCACTATCCTAATAATTAGACCCATTACTTAGAAAACTAAATAATAAAACAAACAAAACAAAACAAACTAGAATTAAAACTAGTGGTGCATGCATGAGAACATGGAGTTGAGTTGTTGCATGAACTAGGAACATGGGTATGGTCATATGTATTATGCACGTATCAGTGTTCAAATCCCGGTGAAGGCGTTTGATACACGACGTCGGCGTTTGAAACCCGGCGACGGCGTTTGCTATTTTCCGATTCATTTCAATCCCAGCAGCTGCGGTTGTTGTATGGATTGGTATTTGAGCGATCTGATTGTATGAAAACTTAAATTTACAGTAGAACTTGAAATTTTGGTGGAGTGTTGTTTGAGGTTTTAACAGTTAGAGAAAATAGAATTGCTTTGATAATAAAATACGATGGCAATTGATTTGAGTGACATGTGAAGATTTGAGCAATTTGTTTGTTTTTTCTTCTTGAACTGTAATGAAATAGAATTGTATGGAAAAAAAAATTGGTAAAGTATGTTTAGGTTTTGATTAAAAAAAGGATACGATGGTCATTCTATAATTTAATTTTAATGAATAAAATCAAAATGGGTAAATTTGATATTTTTAGCTTTAAAGAAGGGGATATATGTAATTAATTTTTTGAGTTGAGCATGTATGTAATAAATAAAAGTTAGTAAGAAGATATATGTTAATGCTCTTAAAAAACAAAAAAAGTAGAGGCACTCGTATAACGTATCATAAAAAAATTACATATTTAAAACGGTGTTTATTAGGTTGTAAACGCGAACATTGGTAAAGCCCGAGCATTAGATCGGCCAATCGACTCGTATTCTATCGGCATCGGTTACATTCGTAACGGTACCATAATTAAACCTAAAAAATAAACTCGTCGAATAACATATAGAAAGAGTAACTTACGGAAAAAAAAATTCTTAAAGACAACGTTTATTTGACCGGTAAACCCGGTGTTGGTGGAACCCGGGAGTTAGTAAAACCCTGGTGGGTAAATCCAAGTGTTACGACGGCGAGTTGACACCAATTTAGTCATAATTGATTACGTTCATTACGGTAAAAAAACCTTGGTTAAACGAAGCAGTTAAAGCCTAAAAAATAAATTTGTAAAAAATTAACATTTAAAAAGATTGGCGTCTAAATTGGTAAAACCCTAGAGGGTAAATCCAAGCGTTAAATTGATGCTTCTTCGATCGGTAATACCCGAGCGTTGCAGAGGTGATTTGATGTAACACTCGTTACTTTTCAAGCACGAAAACCGACCCATTTTAAATTTTCGGCTTTGTTTATAAAGATATATTTTTATATATATCTCAAGTTTTGTTACATGTATTTCATATGTCATTTTATTTGTATTTGGATTGTAGTCGCCTTCGTTAAATTGACATGTTTCGTCGTTTCATTTTATTCGTGTTAAATGTATGTTGTTTATTATTAATAGAATATTTTCGATGATTCACGGTAATCGTTTTTCCATGTTTCGTGCAACTATTGAAATTCCGGGATTAACGTTTTTGTTTAAAGCTTTATTCGAGTTGCGAACTATGCGAGTTTATAATGAAAAATATCCAACACTTTTAATATATTTTTTATAACATTTCAAAGCTCATGGGTTCAATATGTAAATGTGTATTAAAATTTGTTCTAAAGAGATCTAGAAACTTGAGGGACTATTTCTGTAATTTAGCTTAAAATATATTAATCTAATATAAAAAAAAAAGAAAAAGAAAAAGCCCAGCCTTCATCTTCGTTTTTTCCGGCTAGGGGCCGCCGGCGACGGCCACCGGTTTTCCGGCAGCCTCAATTCCTCCGTTAAACTCGCCGTTTGACCCGCTTTATTTGCGTAACGACTTTAGACCATGATAACAAACTTTAACCAAGATATTAATTATAATTTTAACTACCAAAAACCGTCAATTAACCCGTAACCATCGCCGGAAAACGGCCAAATCCAATTAAATACAATTAACGAGCATACGCTCCAACAATTAGTATAAATACGTTTACGTTCATCTTAACATGCTCATAACCTCTAAACTCTCCCCTTCACTCTTTAACTTGTTAATTTTTCTCCGTCAAGAAATTTACTCTGGCGAACCACGGTTAACCATCAAACGGTCACATTACGAGGTAAATTTTATATAGTTATTAATCATTTTTAGCCAAGAATCAAGAACCCTAACTTAATTTTAAAACATATGGGACGGATTAAGGAATTGGTAACCTAGGGTTTATGTTAAAGGAGATGAACTTGAATATTAGTTTATATATATATTTGTTTCTATCTTTATAACAAATACACCAAATAGTTTGGCTGGTAATTCACTTGCATAAGGTCTTAAAGACCCGGGTCCCGGGTTCAGACCCGGGTCCCGGGTTCATATTAGTTTATATATATATTTGTTTCTATCTTTATAACAAATACACCAAATAGTTTGGCTGGTAATTCACTTGCATAAGGTCTTAAAGACCCGGGTCCCGGGTTCGAACCCGGGTCTGGACATTTAATTTTTGGTTCATTTTTTTTATTTACCTCTTATATAATCAATTTAATTCTTTAAAAATCATAATAATTCAAATAAAATTATTTTTAAACCAAGTAAATTTATTATAAATCAACTAAAATCAAATATAAAATTTGTTTAATCGTTTTTACCTAAAAACCATTCTTTCAAACTCGTCAAAGTTTCGTTAAAATTCTTAAAACATTTATATATTTATTTATTGTTTGTTAAACTTTATAATTCGTAAGCATCTTCTTTTTTCAAAATAAAATATATTGTTAAACACCAAATTTTCGTAAACGTTATAACATTCAAACTTAGTATTAATCTTGTAATTAAGAAATATTAATAAATTGCTAACTCGTTAATACTATTTCGCCCGTTAAACTTTATTTCGGTAATATTAACTCGTTAATTCGTTAAACCTTAATTTATTGGCTTATAATTCATCAAACCATTAAAAATAGCATAATAATAACCAAATTCCATTAAAACGGGAAATATTATTATTATAACCAAAAGCTCTAAAATTTGTAAAAATAATAATAAATTATTAATTAATTCTTAGATAGACTTATGCAATAATTAACCTTAACAACATCGTTAGAATTAGTCGTTAAAGTTCGTATGTATTCTTATTATAGTTCGTTCAGATCATTTGCTTTAGGTTCTTTGATGCTTTCGGTTTATTCTTAGTCTTGCGCTTCAATGCCAAAGGTGAGTTTCTCACAAGTCCTTTTTAAACGCTTTCATATTTTGAGGTTGCATATGTATCTTATTACAAATTCAATGTATTACGATTTCGCTTACAAACTACAATTCACTATATGGACTTGTGTGTTACTTGATTACTTGCATGAATTTACTTCCACGTGGAAGCCTTAATAAGTATGATCATACGCCCCCCCCCCTTTGTACTCAGGTCCATTTGTATCGAGTGGAAAAGGGCCTCATTATCCGAGTACGTTGGTTGTTACCAACTGGAAAGGACCTTATTGCGCGATTATCCGAGTACGTTGGTTGATACCAACTGGAAAGGACTTTACTTGCTCGTTTATCACTTGCCCATGAATTGTATGATTTTTACGTATTATATCAAACTATGGGAATCTCACCAGCTATGTTCATAGCTGACTTTATTTTATACATATGTTACCGGTGTAATGATACGAGGATGAAAGTTAGAAGTCACATAGCATGCCTATAGGATATTCAAATAACAACTTATCATTTGTTTATTTATTTGTTACAACTTGTACTATTTGATAAACTTGTGTTACATGAATGGAATAATGTTATTATGGTCACCTAATAGTGTCACGCGTTTTTGAGCAATCTGTACATCACACTCAAGCGTTTCCGCTTTAACAAGGGTGTTACAGATTAGTATCAGAGTCGTGGCTATAAGATAGGATATTAGACGTAGTGTTCTAGGTAGCTATAGCTTATTTGTTTATTTGTTAGGGTTGCATGATAGAATTATGTGAGCCTTAACTTGATTGTTTAAACACACTTACTATTACTGGATTACTGTACTACTGATTTGATTAACACCTCATGAACACAAGTACACACACACACAACTCCAAGGCTTAGGCATAAAACAAGTTTTCTCAAAAGCAATTTCAAGCAATTTTCAAATTCGGTGTTCAATATTTCATCTTCTTAAATACCATGTCCTCTTTGTGATAAGGATATGGTTGCACTCCCTAGGATGTCACACAAGTCAAGGTGGTTCATGCGACATGTGATTCCGACCCTCAATGTTTTACAATGTGTTTTAACTAAAAGTCTGACAAGTGATGGTGATACATGAATAGCGCAGCTTTTGGTTCGATTTGATTATGCATTTTGATTTATACGTTTTAACTGAAAATCTGTCAAGTCGTGGTGATACACGAATACCCAACTTTCGGTTTGATTTTATTTCACATTTTTATTTTTTTATTGGAACATACAAGTTATGATGATTCATACAACGTGTGAATCCAAATACTCAATCGTTTATATTGCGGTTTTGACAAGTCATTGGGATATGTGAATACTCGAGTTTCAATTCGTTTTCTGTGTTTATATTCATTGAAATTTCTAAAAGTCATGCTAGTACATAAAATGTTGAATTTCAACCTGTTTCCTTCATTTATAAATTCAATTATTATTATAATTTGAAAAAAAAATTCGAAGGGTCATGGTAATACATGAATAGTCAAGCTCCAATTCATTTTCTTTATTTGTATTATTTCTTATACTTTGAATTGAAAATTCGAAAGGTCATGGTGATACATGAATAGTCGATTTTCAATTCGTTTTCTTTATTTGTTCATATTCATTATTTCTTATACTTTGAATTGAAAATATAAAAAGTCATGGTAATACATGAATGGTCGATTTTTCAATACTCGTTTTCTCGTGTGTTTTAAATTGAAAATTCGAAAAGTCACGGTGACGCATGAATTATCGATTTTCAATTCGTTTTCTTTATATAATTCGTTTATTATAGTTTAAATTGAAAATTCTAAAAGTTATGGTGGTACATAAACACTCGATTTTTAATTCGATTTCATTACTCATATTAGGTTTGTATTAATTCCGTGTTTTAATTTCAAAATTTGATATATTTTTATTCGAAAATTTACGAGATTAGTATTGCTGAAATGTGAAAACTCATACTGACTCATGAACATTTCAATTTTGACTTCAAATTTTACTTCATGCGATTTCATTTTATGATTTATAAATATTGCTTCCGATTTCAGGAATCTTTTATGTAACACCCGTTATTTTCAGTTGAAAGATTTAAAGCATGTAAAGTATGTACATCTCTCGGGATCTATCCGGCATTCCTCAGAGACCCTCTCGTCATTCTGGTACGTTAAATCAAGTTACTTTTCATACAACTTGTTGCAACCTTCGAACTCAAGGGACTAGAATGTAATATTTTTATATTATAAACAAAAAAACCCTGACCCCCCCTCCTATGCAGTCCGATCGGCACAAATGAGCAGCATCTAGGGATTCGATTTTCTTTTTTCGCAGCCAATTCCAAGCGTAAAACTTCAATTAAAGGTTGGTCCAACACCCATTCTAGTCTTTTACACCTTAATTCATCCTTATACCTTGCGAATTGATCGTTAAACCGCTTGTTTTAGGCTTATCGGGTGGCTGTCCAATTGAGCAGTTCAGGGGCTGTTTTGGCTAAGGTTTTTGCTCCACAATATTCCTAGGTATGTCCAATATAACATACTTTAAAATCAAGTGCATTGGTGTTCGTTTGATTGGTCAACTAGTTGTAGATTGAAAGTTAGTATTCGGTTGTCTAGAATAGTGAATTATTGCATTTAACGCGAGGGTTGAAGTAATTAACTACCAATTCAGTTCGGGTGGCTTCGGTTTGATGTACGGACTGTTGGAAAATTATTTTTATAAGTATTGGGTCTGAATTGGTTGTCAGTTACTCAAACGGGTCGGTACACCGCGTATTCGCGTTTATTGAATAGTTGGTGCGTTGTGCTTGCGAGTTACCGACCCATCCGACTCGTGTAGTGTCGTGTGGGCTAGTAGGCTGTGAATTTATCAAATTGGGTCCACACGGGGCTGAGTTGGATGTTACGTGCCTAAACAACTCTTAAATGCGTATATTCGTCTCACCTAGCACTTCTAGGGGCAATTTGGGAATTCTTTATTCTTGGGAACACCTAAGGATGGTTTTGGTAAATATATGGCCGCTGGGGCTGTTTTAATTGAACTTGGTAAGGTTGAGGCTTTAGGTAACTTGAACCATGTTAGAACGCCTCGTAGGATAAAGAGTCCTTTCGGTGTCGTTAGTAATTATTGTGTGTAGTCTGACAGGCGTGTGAGTTGTAGGGATACTTAAGGGTTCTCTAACTCGTGGTAATCGTGTGCCTCGTGTCAGGTGAGTTCATGATGCCCTTTTCACTCTTTTCAAGTTTTGGGCTAGCATACACACCTAACTAATTTTGCTTGGTAAACCGTTTGAATGATTTTGCATGGGCTTACTTATATTATAGTATGTCTTGGGATGATAGTTATGCATGTTTGCACGTATTTATCTTATAGCCTATGATTAGTGATGTTAATTAGTTATTAATAACTATGGACGTTTGCGTATGCATCCTTTGTGTTTGCATACGGTGGGTGGTGAATGGTGATCTTGGTCGAGCCAAACTATGCTACTCAAGTTCTAAAATCCTGTGGCGGGCCTTGGAAAGCCCGTAAGGGGGCAGGCTCGTGTGGCATGATCACCATCGGAAGGGATGTTATGTGTTAGGGTCGTACGTGTGTTCGACCTTGATGTTATTACTTGGATTGTTATGCTTAGGGATATAATTATATATATATATAAATATGACTACTTATCATTTATTATGGCCTAACTACTCATATTCCGTATTATATTTAATCTCTTGGAATGATTTATATAAATGTCGTTTATTAAAACTTGAACTTACTCAGCTCAAGTTGACTTTGTGTGTATGTTAGTGTGAGTTTCAGGTTAAGAGAAGGATGCTTACGGCTTGGACGTGCTCGAGACTACTCTGTCGGTTGAAGGCATAGCTAGTCGGGAAAATTAATAATGAAGACTGTTTACTTTTAATTATTATTAAACGCATTTAAATTTGGTTTTGGGCATATTTCACGGTTTTTTGGAATTTGTTTTTGACATTTATGATTTCCGCTAATTTTTTACTCTGAACTGGTATTCGAAATAAAGTGATTTGATTTGGGTTTGAAAGTTTTGTTATGATTACCAACTATGGGATTTCCAAGATTTGAGGTCTTACATTTTATGAAAAGTTTCTTTTAATTTTTGATACGAATTTCATATTTATGTAACATAAATTCTTCACGCTTCGTAGTATGTCTTCTCGCTTTCCTCGGCGTTGCCCTTGAAACTCAAACCGCAAAACGACAACCCAAACCATTAAGCAATTGACCATCGCAATCCCAACCACGGCAAACCAAGACTCTTTACCAATAATACATCCAAACCTCAAGACTGTACCTAAGTAAATCTAAACCCAACCTAACTCTTGGATATTCAAACTCAACCCAACAAAGATATTTACATGAGAACCCACCCTTTGTAGGACAAGTACGATTCCCCCACTCCGCTACCGCGATGTCGAAATGTTTCAAATGGTGATAAGTTCGGCCAACTCATCGACCTTTGCCTCATAACTATACAAACTCAACACTACATTTATTCTCATGACCTATTACCCAACCATTCACCCCAACCTTCTGCTCTACCTTATACTCATGCTTTAAGCCTGCTACCATGGTAATAACCCGAGCACACCCACTATAAGGCCTAACTTGTTTCCGCCATGCATACCTTACCATGCGTTCCTTGTCCTCTCAAAGGTTTATTTGATTTTACACATAAAAAAAATCGTCTTTTCAAACCTGTTATTATTTCTTGCACTTTTTTTCCACATTTAGTTCTTTTACAAACATTCTCCATCGTGAAATTTCAAATCTTTATTATTTTAAAAAGATCATTGACAACCATATATTATGTTATACGAAATATATTCAAGTAGTTTTTGCATCAAAAGAACTTTATGAAAATTCGATGGTTCATTTTTATCATTATTGTTATTATTACCCTTAATATTATTAATACCACTATTATTATTATTATTATTATTATTATTATTATTATTATTATTGTTCCAATAAAACTATTAAATAAAATATTTCCCTTTAAACAATTCTTAAGCCATGAGGCTATTATATTACCATCAACGAGTTACTTTATCTAACAACTTTCATTTTCCTAAAACGTCACCCAACCGGGAAAATCCTTTACACCAAAAGTTTTTCAAAGTTTTCTAAACTAGTTAAGTATACATGCAAAATTATTATCATAAATTTCCTTTGAGTTTTAAATATCGCGTCCCTACAAACAATTTTGACAAACAATGTCGTCAATTATTTCTTTTCACTTCTTTGTCAATGCCAAGGAGTTTCGAATAATAAAACATACCACCGCCCCCATAACAACTTTCATGCCACCACCCATTCTCGAGAAGACAAGCAACACAAATTACCCTTTTGTTTTACTTTTCTTTCTTCTTCGCGTATATATATACTGTTCTGGTTAGACTATCAAAATAGCTTTATGTGTCTAGTTCTTTCAAATGTTGTTTACGAAGTTTATACTAAGTTTGGTTATTTGTTGACTTGTGATACTTTCATATGTAATTCATAATTGCATTATTAAATTGATTTATTTTTTCTCGATTTCCCATAAACATAATCGTTTGGCGGAAGTTGGAGACCATGAGCATGTTTATACACATGTTGAGTTTATTTTAGTTACACGAATAGTTTGGTCATATCGTTCTGTTTTCGCTCAACGTTTTGTTTGGATTATTTTGTTATTCATAATCCCAATGTTTTACCAATTTAAGATCAATATTTTAATTCGATCTTGGAATTTCGATCATTTGATTTCCAATGTTTTACCAAGTTAAGATCAATATTTTAATTCGATCATGGAATTTTGATCATTTGATTTCCAATGTTTTACCAATTTTAGATCAATATTTTAATTCGATCTTGGAATTTCGATAATTTGATTTCCAATGTTTAACCAATTTTAGATCAATATTTTAATACGATCTTGAAATTTCGGTTATTTTCTTCTCAATGTTTTATCAATTTGAGGTCAATGTTTTACTTTGATCTCAAAGTTGCGATCATTTATTAATCTCAAATATGGCCTTCATTCATGTTGATATTTTCATTTGTTTATTGAGTTATTAGTGACTCCAAGAATTCACTTGATTCTTTTACTAATACTCTGTTATAATTATCGGACCCAATGCTTATCAACTTACGTGTTTACTTTTTGTAGCTCAATGCTACGTTTACTTAACATGTTATTCTCAACCTTATTATCTTATTCATGATTTCAATTAATGTCATCCGTTATTCTAATTATTTCATACTACTCAAGAGTTTCGCACATTTTGATCTGTAAACATCGTTTGTATCTTTAAAACTTCAATGATTTCATATTCTCGCTTATCCTTAACCTTAAGGATTGGTTTCTATATTTTATTAAATTTTGATCTGTATAGTTCATCGTTCATGAAAGTTTTCATATAAGGACTTATTATGTTTTAAACTTACATAATGAGACGGATTATGTGAACCAACCGACGATAAAAGTAATTATGGGTCGACACATAATTACCCATGTTCTCGCATGGAAGACATAATAAGTACGCTGTATGCAATAACTCGAAACCTGGAATGATTTTGAAAGACGGGACACATGAAATATGATAAGGGCATGGTGGATTCGCCGCTGGTACATCCTATATATAAGTGTCCTTGCCGTATTCCCATTTGTGGCGTCTTTCGGGTCACTCAAAGATCGACGTTATTGTTTTTTATTTAAAAATCGTTAAAACTTTTAAACAACTCCTCATATTAATTAATTTCTTGTAAAATTTTATTTTACTTTAATTTTGAGACGAAATTTCTAAAAGTTGTGAATCCTGTAACACTCGTTACTTTTCAAGCACGAAAACCGACCCATTTTAAACTTTCGGCTTTGTATATAAATATTTATATATATCTCAAGTTTTGTTGCATGTATTTCATGTGTCATTTTATATGTATTTGGAGTGTATTCGCCTTTGTTAAATTGACCCGTTTCGTCGTTTCATTTTATTCGTGTTAAACATACATTGTTTATTATTAATAGAATATTCTCGATGATTTACGATTATCGTTTTTCCATGTTTCGTTCAACTATTGAAATTCCGGGATTAAAGTTTTTGTTTAAAGCTTTAATCAAGTTGCGAACTATGTGACTATGCGAGTTTATTACGAAAAATATCCAACACTTCTAATACATTTTTTTATAACATTTCAAAGTTCCTGGGTTCAATATGTAAATGTGTATTAAATTTTGTTCTAAAGAGATCTAGAAACTTGAGGGACTATTTCTGTAATTTAGCTTAAAATATATTAATCTAGTATAACAAAAAGAAAAAGCCCAGACTTCATCTTCGTTTTTCCTGCCAAGGGGCCGCCGGCGACGGCCACCGGTTTTCCAACAGCCTCAATTCCTCCGTTAAACTCGTCGTTTGACCCGCTTTATTTGCGTAATGACTTTAGACCATGATGACAAACTTTAACCAAGATATTAATTATAATTTTAACGACCAAAAATAGTCAATTAACCCGAAACCTCCGCCGGAAAACGGCCAAATCCAATTAAATACAATTAACGAGCATACGCTCCAACAATTAGTATAAATACGACCCTTACGTTCATCTAAACATGCTCATATCCTCTAAACTCTCCACTTCACTCTCTAACTTGTTAATTTTTCTCCGTCATGAAATTTACCGATAAATTAGTGGGCGTTATAAGTCCACCCCTTACAATGGGATTCGTCCCCGAATCCCGATGCGACAGGAACAACTGCTGGTAGTGCTTCATCATCTCGTCTTCGGACTCCCAAGT
This sequence comes from Bidens hawaiensis, assembly GCF_021521415.1. NCBI lineage: Eukaryota > Viridiplantae > Streptophyta > Magnoliopsida > Asterales > Asteraceae > Bidens > Bidens hawaiensis. The sequence goes on from NW_027495865.1 coordinate 49,408, forward strand.
AGCCTCGAAACCCCTACGGTATCTCCACTGCACCTTCACCTGCCTAATCACTTTATTCCTCAGACGCCTTTCCTGACGGTCCAGAATAGCAATCGGTTGCTCAACGTAGTTCAGCTTACTATCAAGTTTAATATCATCAAGAGGCACATGGGCCTCTTTATCAGCTAAACATTCCCTCAAATGGGACACGTGGAAAGTAGGATGAATCCCCGCGAGCTTATCGGGTAATTCCAGTCCATACTCTACCTCACCAACACGGAACAATATACGGAACAGACCAATGAACCTCGGACTAAGCTCACCCCTCTTACGAACACGAATGATACCCTTCCAAGGAGCAACTTTCAACATAACCCGATCCCCAGCCTCAAACACAATGGGCCTTCGCCTTTTATCCGCATAAGACTTTTGACGACCCTGAGCGGCCTTTATAAAAGCCTTAATCTTATCGAGCTTCTCAGTCGTCGCCTCGACCACCTCCAAACTACCCAACTGTTTCTGGCTAATGGAACCCCAACAAACTGGAGTCCTACACCTCCTATCATACAACATCTCAAACGGTGACATCCCAATCGCGGCGTGATAACTGTTATTATACGAGAACTCTACCAACGGTAAGTGACGATCCCAACTACCACCAAAATCGATTACATAGGCCCGCAACATATCCTCAAGAGTCTGAATGGTCCTCTCGGATTGACCATCCATCTGCGGGTGATAGGCAGTACTGATAAGGAGTTTGGTACCTATCTCCTCGTGAAACCTTTTCCAAAACCTGGAGGTAAAACGCGTATCCCTATCCGAAACAATGGATACCGGGACCCCGTGCCTAAAAACGATCTCACGAATGAACACATCGGCCAGCTGCTCAGAATTAAAAGTCTCTCGAATCGGCAAGAAATGAGCGCTCTTGGTCAGTCTATCAATGATTACCCATATGGTGTCGTAATTACCCCTAGGAGTACGAGGCAGTTTAGTCACAAAATCCATAGTAAGATGCTCCCATTTCCACTCAGGTATTTCCAACGGTTGAAGTTTCCCAAACGGTTTCTGATGCTCGGCCTTAACTTGTAGACACGTCAAACATTTACTCACATACCGAGCCACCTCAAACTTCATCGCAGGCCACCAATAATTCTTTTTCAGGTCTTGGTACATCTTGGTCGCGCCCGGATGAATGGAATAGCGCGACTTGTGCGCCTCATCTAAAATTTTACCTCTGAATCCTCCATACTTCGGTACCCATAAACGCCCATCCTTATACTTTACCCCATCACCGACGTCCTCCAACAACTTTTCCTAACCCCAAATACGTTCTGACATAATCCATTCCACCTGCAGTGCTTCATTCTGGACGTTGGCTATTTGTTTCAAAATGTCGGGTTTTAGAATAAGCTGATAGGATTTCACACGAATAGGTTTTGGTTTCTCCTTCCGGCTTAACACGTCGGCCACCACGTTGGCCTTACCCGGATGGTACATAATCTCCAGATCGTAGTCCTTAATCAACTCCAACCATTGACGCTGTCGCATATTCAGTTCCTTTTGCTTGAAGAAATATTTTAGGCTCTTAATCGGTATAGATAACGCAAGGAACACCGTACAAATAATGTCTCCACAACTTGAGCGCAAACACAACCAAGCCCCTGATAAGAGGCATCAGAATAAACCACCAGATCGTCGGTGCCATCAGGTAGAGCTAAAATTGGGGCATGCGTCAACCTGTTCTGCAACACGAGAAAAGCCTCCTCCTGCTCAGTACCCCAAACGAACTTAACACTCTTCTTAGTCAACCTGGTCAGTGAAGAAGCAATTTTCGAAAAATCGGGAATAAAGCAGCGGTAATACCCCGCCAAGCCCAGAAAGCTACGGATTTCAGATGTAGACTTAGGGAGACTCCCAATCATTCATGGCTTCCACCTTTGCAGGATCAAAATACCACTCGGGTTAATAACATGACCCAAGAACTGAATCTCGCGCAACCAAAAAGAACACTTAGAAAACTTCGCATACAACTTGTTCTTTCGCAGAGCTTCCAAGACTTCCAAGAGATGACCGGCTTGATCGGATTCACTTTTGGAATATACCAGAATGTCATCGATGAATACAATAACTGATCGGTCGAGCATCGGCCTACACACCCGGTTCATTAGATCCATGAACGCGGCCGGTGCATTGGTCAAACCGAAAGACATCACGAGGAACTCGTAATGTCCGTAACGAGTGCGGAAAGCGGTCTTAGGAATATTTTCCTCCTGAATTTTCAACTGATGATACCCGGACCGAAGGTTGATCTTCGAGATCCAACTAGCTCCTTGGAGCTGATCAAATAAGTCGTCGATCCTCGGGAGCGGGTATCGATTTTTTTTTAACAGTGAGCTTATTCAATTCACGGTAGTCAATGCACATTCGCATGCTACCGTCCTTCTTCTTAACGAACAGGACCGGTGCACCCCAAGGTGAGATGCTCGGTCGAATGAAGCCCTTGTCGAGTAAGTCTTCCAACTGGACCATAAGTTCTTTCATCTCATTCGGTGCTAGACGATAAGGGCTCGAGCAACGGGTTTTGCGCCCGGCACAAGATCTATCTGGAACTCGACCTCGTGGTCTGGTGGCACATCTGACAAATCATCTGGAATTACATCCGGGAAATCCCGAACGATAGGAACATCACCGACGGTAGCCCTAGACACGGAAACAAATTTTTCTACGGCGACCTCAACCTCAATCACATCGACTACGCGCTCGGGTGACTTATTCAACGAGGAACAAAAAGCGGTAGAAACAAAACTTCTACTGGCGCCCGAATCAAATAAGACTGACGCCGACAATTCATCAAGTAGAAAGTTATCTGGGATAACATCACGCTTCTACTTAGCTAAACAGTTACTCATAAATTCTTGAAGGAGCGAGGAATTTAAGCGGTCAAGTACCAAGGAACCTGTGCTACGCCTCAGCTAAACAATTACGCGCAAAGCGTTCGAGAGGATGGGAAACAAACAGGAGAATTTAGGGAATAAGATAAACTTTAACGCTAACGACTCGAGAGATAGCCAAATCCTATCCCTACAAAGACGGAACCCTAACATAGTCAGACACAAGTGGTATTTAAAACATGGAAGGTAAGGGTAAACTGCTAATAACGTTGATCAAGTGTTATTAGTCGTTTACTTCACCGGCACGTCCTAAGCACCCCTGCCCTTAACCACATTAGCATTCTATCTAACACTTAGGCAGTTAACCACATACTGGAAACTTTTAAATTTAAAGAAATGACTAATAATTTAAAGTTACCTCTTGGCGTGCTGCTACTCGCGGTGGGCATACTAGTTTCTTTCTTACAGTTCGAGTCCAAGCATTCGGAGATGCTCAGATCCCTCGAACCATGGCTTTGATACCTACTTGCAGGGCCTCGAACCCGGGAACCCCACAGTTGGTAATCATACAAAATACTTATTGAAATTATTAAACTTGAAAACGGTTTCTTCCATTAAAACAAACATTTCAGAGTGTAAATTCAGCAGAAAACATAAATCGTAAAACAAGTTCCCAAAACCCGGGAATTTTGCCCAAAACCAACTTAATTATCTTTAATAAAAATTTTTAAAAGGAAATGTTTAATAATAAAGTCCTCAAATCCTGTATGCCCTTCACCGTCCAAGTAGCTTCGTGCACGTCCAAGCGATAAGGCATCCTCTTCCTAACCTGAAACTCACACTAACATGCACACAAAGTCAGCTTAAGCTGAGTGAGTTCAAGTTTTAAATAAGTAACAAAAGTCTTAATAATCATTCCAACGGTTTTAAAACTGTAAACGGAAATACATCAGTTAGGTCATCACATTTAATAAATAATCATCCTTACGTATGAACATCTCTATACATGCATTCCTATATATATAAATATATATAAAATTCAATAATAACATTCAGGGCCGAGAAAATGTACAACCCCAACACGTAACATTCCATTCAACGCATGCAAACACGAAGTAGGCGTACGTAACATTCCGTAGTCGATAACGACTACAACATTCTCCAAATATTGGCCATACAATAATATATATACATACACACATTCTATAACATTCCAAGGCCTACCAATACTAGCAAGCCTATGCAAAATAGTTTAAAACATTTCATCAAGCAAAATCGCTTAGGTGTGCATGCTAGCCCAAAACTTAAAAAGAGTTAAATGGGGCATCAAGAACTCACCTGACACAAGACGCGGTTTCACCACGAGCTAGAGAATCCCTAAGAAATCCCAAAACTCAAACACCTGTCGGTTTACATTCAATCAATACTAATGACATCAAGATGACTCGTTTATCCTACGAGACGTTCTAACATGGTCCGAGTTACCTAAACCCTCGACCTCATCAAACTTACTCACAACATCCCCCGAGGTCTCACATTCACCAAATCGACCCTTAGGTACTCCCGGGAATAAAGAATTCCCAAATTACCCCCGGAAGCACTAGGTGATACCGATACGCGCGTTTAAGAGTCGTTTAGGCCATTAACATTCAACTCAGCCCCGTGTGGACCCAACATTATAAAATCACAGCCAACAAGTCCACACGACGCTACACGAGTCAAATGGGTCGGTAACTCGCAAGTACGACGCACCAACTACTCAATAAACGAAATTGTGCGTTGTATCGACCCGTTGGAGTAACCGACAATCAATTCAGTCCCATGACTTATAAAAATGAATTTTGAACAGCCCGTACATCAAACCGAGTGTCCCCGAGCTGAATTGGTCATTTATCTCTTCAACCCTCGCGTTAAACGCGCCAACCTACAATTCTAGTCAACCGAACCTAACAATCAAACTACAACTAGTTGATCAACTTAACAAACACCTATGAACATGATCTTTAAGTATGATATACGGGACATACCTAGGAAGATTGTGGTGCAAAAACTCACTTCAAACAGCCCCGACAAGAACACAATTAGACATCCACCGGTTAAGCCTAAAACGAACTTATCGATCAATAACGAGTAAAACGTGTAGATTTTAGCATGCGAAGATGCATTTACTTACATAGGATAACCTTTGAAATAAATTATTAAATTTTTACTAGACTTTAATAAATATCTTAGGTTTATAGAAATATTTTATTATATTTTTCTATTGGATACAAAAATTATAAAAATTCCTCCAACACAGCAAGGTACGTGCAGCTATTTCTGTGCGCAACAAAATGGTTTTATTTTTATAAAATTCATTACCAAACCAAATTAAATGATTCCAATTGGGTTTGATTCTTAACTCAAAATATTAAGTTCCAGAAATGGAACCACCTAATTTGGAGTTTTTGAAAAAGAGTTATGATGTCGGGAAGACAGACCAGAATCCATCATCCCGCATCAGCTTTGACACACGATCTAATAAATTCATAAAAACCATTCAAATATTGTCCAAAAATTACATAATATACCTTTCTGGAAACTAGACTCAAAGTAGAACATAATTGAAAGAAGAATCGATCAAAAAATGGATTGTTATCGAGTTACAGACCCTACAATAAACATATACGAATCTGTCAGCAAACTGTTATCATCAAAACTCAACCTTAACGACCAATAAGCGCGTTAATATGATCAATTAAGGTGTAAAAGACATGAGGAATCATAAAATCGACCTTGAATTGATGTTTTTACGGATCAAACTTGGCTGGACAGAAGATTTTCGAGCGGGGGGGAGGGGGTCAATGAAAGACTTCCTCCGTTCATGCTATCTTTTGCATCATTTGTCTTTTGTAATCGTACTGCAGCCCTTTGCTTGAACATTTGTAATTCCACACCATAATCAGAGTCTAAAGAAACATCAACGTCAATGATGTCCTGAAGATCCTGGATGTGTAAGAATTGTAATTCTTTATCATGCTCAATAATTTCTATGGTTCTTCCATGACGGTTTCTTAGAGTTACAGAGTCACTCTGCCTGTTATAAGTAAGATGAACAATTTGTCCATCTTATTCAACATGTGAATTAGGCTCCTGCATCTCTCTTCTCATTGCCAAACACTCTCTCAATGTTTTTCTTTTAGAGCTTGAGCTGCTGGCTTTGAGTGTCCCTTTTTCCTTGATTCCCAGAGAGAGAGCTCAGATAAACTTACTTCACTCACTCTTTTCCTCCTTCTCTGCTTCTGTGTAAGACTTTTTTTGTTTTTTTTAAGAAATAGAAATCCCCTTTCAAATTGTTCCTTTTAGAATCTTGAGAGATTATTTTTTTGTTGGCCAACCATTATGTTCATTTGTTGATTGTCATTTAAGTCCAGCTGAGCCATCTTTTCTAGTTGTTCTCTTGAGAAGCTTCTGAAGTCATCCCTGAATATTATTTGTGTCTATTCACCATCTTCAGTAATGACTCTCAGAGTTCTTGATATCTTGTCAAAATAGAGATGTGTAGGCAGATTTAAGTTTCTATGTGTAGCTTCAAGCCTTACAATCTCATATCTAACAACAATTCCATCAGACCTTATTGAAGATACTTGCTTCCCAAATTTCCTTTCGGATTCTTCAAACAATCTCTTGATTATTTCACCATCTTGTAAAATCAAATTACCTATTTTTGCACATGTTTTGCATAGAGTTCTAATCATTTCGGCCCTTTCCTCTTCTTCTCTTCTCAATCTATCAGCTAACACTTTCCTTTATACTTCTAAGAACAGCCTTTGCTCTCTATGATATATTTCAATCAACTGATCATGAGGCATGCTGTTAAATTCAGCTTCAGTAATCCCTTTCTGTCATAATATGTCTTTCAAGGTTTTTACTCTCTAAGGATCATATAACCATTCTACGGTTTCAGCTTTCTTCTTTTCTGCCTCATATCTTTCTTTGTCTAATTTTATTTTCAGTCTTCTTTCTCTTTCACAATCTGCAGTGCATTTAGCATCTTTATGTGAGTCTTTCACCATCTGCACTTTCCTTTTAAATTCTTCCAAAGTCAGGTCTTTGAGAGAGTTATAATTGTATCCATGCAGTTGCACGAATTTGACATCTTTGTGTTTCTTCTTCAACTCTTCATATCCCCTTTTTTCCTTATCAGTTATTTTCTACACATAATTTGCTGTGTCATCAACCAGTGCATTCCTGTACATTCTATCAAATATTTCAAAAGTTTGGCGATTGAGATAAGATGGAGGATGTCTAGCTTGCAGCAAGAAGGCTCTTCTTGTTTCTCTACTTCTCCATCCTTCAGCAGCCTCTGCAACACCTTCTCTGGTCATCATTTTACATGTCTTTCTTCATATTCAAGACTTATCAGATGAGCTCTATTCTCTTTATCTCTCTTCTCTTCTCTCTCCAAACTTTCTTTCCTTTCTTTAGCCTTTAGCTCTGCCATTTGTTCAACTTCATTCCCAGTCATCTTCTTAAGATCCTCAAATTTCAGGCCACATTGCATATGGAACATGATCTATGGATCAGTCTTTAGCCTCTCTTCATCTTCCTCAACTTCAATTTGTACATCTAAGTTATGTAGAACCTCTATCTTGTGTTCTTCAGTTTGAGTGACTACTGGCTCATTAACAACCTTGGGCTTATCAACCACCTTAGATTTTTCCTTTCTTGTATGACTTTCCTGGTTGTCTTTTGCCTTTTTAGCCTTTTAGTCTCTGTTTCTGATGTTTCTTTTCTTTTAACAGACTCCCTAGCCTCAGACTCTGACTTCTCAGTTATAACTGGTTCAGTGACCATTGGTTCAATCACCTCTTCAACAGGCTCGTCATCAAATATCTCTTCTATTCTTGGTTCTGATACAACTTCATCTTGTGGCTCATTGCATCTTTGTTGCATTTCTCTTTGAGACTTTCTTGCCGCAGCCACAATCTCAGGATCATGTCTTTCAAGGTTCTTCAAAATGTCATTATGCATCTTCAAGACAACTAATTTGACAAGCATCCCAAAAGTAAGTCCTCTAGATAATCTTTCACTTTGTTCTGGAATAGTTGGAACTAATCCAAGCTCGTGATGCTTTGTTCGTACAGTCTCAGGCTCAGTCTGTGTAAGTTCAGGCTCATCTTCAGTTTGTGCAATAGGATTTGGGTTTTCAGATTGTTCATTTTGACTCTTTTTCAAATTCTCCATTGCTGCCCCTATAGCCTTATCAGCCAATTTCCTCATTCTTTCTTCTTCTTCATTATTCTTTTTCATTTCAATCAGAGTCTCCAGCACCTCCTGAGGAATTTCCTCCTCTTCTTCTTCAACTGCCATCTTAGCCCTTTCTTCACTCATTATTTCTATAACTGTTTCAATAGATTCTGCTTCAGCCATGTCAGGGTCATTTACTTTATTTCTTTCCAATATTTCATCTCCAGAAATTACTCGTGGAGTAGCCTTTGGATGCAGATCTTCTTCATTTAGAGCAATCCCTTTCCCTGTTTGCTTTCTTCTTTCGATTTGCTTTGGGGTTTCTTCTTCAGCTTCCGACTCCCCCTCTTCCACAGCATCCCTCACGTCCATGTCTTCCTCATACTCTTCATTTATCATTTTTAGAACATTTGAGGTTCCTACTTCAATATTCTCATCACTGTCTTCATTGTAAGTCTCATTTAACAACACAAGAGCATCTGCTTCTTCATTTAGATTCTCCCGCTGTTTTGGTGCATCTGAGGTCTTCTCAACCTCAGCCTGCTCTAGGGTTTGAATTTTCAGTAAGCTTGTTGCAGAGCTTGTTCCAAGCCCATGTTCTTTCTCTCCAAAAAGAAATTATTCTCTTTAAGCATAATGTTCTCAAATTCCAATTCTGCATTCTCAGAGATAATGTTATAAATTTTTGGACTTGAGGGTGGTGTCTCTTGGGTAGGCTTTAATGTAGGATCAGAGTAAGGTTCACTGGAAGAAGTTTCAGGTGATGGTATTTTGTAAGTTTCAGGTGTAACTTGAGTGTCTTGGGACATACGAATGGGTTCAGGTTGAATAGGTACATTTAGAGGTGAAACCGGTGGTGTAAGGACATATGTTTCTTGGGTAGGTTCTTGTGTTGGTGAAATTGGTGGTGCTGGAATGGATGTGTCTTGAATAGGTTCAGCGCTGGATATAAAAGGGTCAGTGTTAGCTGGGGATGAATAGACTGTATCATGGGCTTGTTCTGATCCAAGTGAGGATGTGTCTTCTTTGTCTTCCATAGGATTCGGAGAATCAGGTGGTGTGATCTTTTGTATAGTATCAGTTACATTAGAGACCACATTGGCAATAAATACATCAGCATCAAGTTGCTCAGTTGCCCCTCCAATTGAACCCGCAGCTGGTTCTTCAACTGGTTCTTCAACCCTTGCATCCGGGTCAAGATTAACCTCAGGATTTTCAACCTGCATTTCGGGTTCTGAACCCACAAACATTACCGTCTCCTTACCAACCGGCTCAACAATTGGTTCATTAACCTCAACATCATGACCCATTTCTTCATCATTATGAGCTTCATGGCCAATTTTTTCTACAGCTGACTCATTTATCACTTGTTCTTCCTGTGGCTCAACATATATAAGCTCATCCCCTTCACCATTATCACCATCATCCTGATCATCATCATCAGAATCGTCATCACTATCACTCTCCTCCTCTTCATATTCACTCTATTCAGGAGAGGGAGGAACTTTCATCACACCAATGTTCGCATCTAACAAACAAGGAAGAATATCCCATTCAGCATTTTCATTAAACTGACTTCTTGCTCCCTTGATTCTTTTATGTATATTCGGATCCTGAAGTCTTAAAGGTTCTCCTGCCAAGTTCAGACCTTGCAAAGTTCGATTGATTAAGATCTGTAAGAATCTTGGATACATCAGGAATTTCTAATTCCCCTCCTTCTCTGCATTACTCACCAACCCATTGAAGATGAATCTTGAGAAATTGAATGGTTGGTGAAACAATATTGCCACTGTCATGGTAGCTAACTCCCTGCTCAGCAATGTCCATGTTCCCCTCCGAGGAGATAAGGATTGAATCACATGATATATCAAAAATCTGTACATCAAAGGAAAGTTTCCCTTTTGAAATTGTCCTTCATGCACAAATCCTTGGTAACCGAGCATCTCTTGGAATATCCTTAACAATCTTTGGGTCGAGTACAGATGCTGCACATCATGATTGTCGTCTAGCTGCAGTGCCTCTCTAATAGATGTCTTTTCGATTTCAATATCCTGACCTAACACAGATGCTTCAATTCGCTTCCCATTCACATCATTCGTGAATTCAGCAGAACCCCAGAAATCGGTGATATGATTTCTTTAGATGATCGGGTTCTCTGTCAGTGCCACCCCGTAAGTTGGAATTGTTTAGAAAGTTGATTATAAACTTCAACTCCCTGTTTTCAATATATACATCCAATCGGGCGTACATATTGTGCTTAGGTTCGAATCTCATGGTCATCAGTTCTACAAAACAAAGAGATAGTCAGTACACATAATAGCAGAACAATAGCAGTTAGAAGTTAGAGAAGAAAAGCATCTTCCGTAACAATTTGCGAACCTACACAAATTAAGTAAACAGTTAGTACAAAAATAATAGAAACCCTAATTTCGAAACTCAGGGATATGATAATCGATAATCGATATCATACCAAGGTCGAAACAGAGCTAATGGCTATGTTAAAAAGAGTATTGAGCACAAAAGAGGATTTTGAGCGAGCAGGGGAGCTACGAGCAAAGGGATTTCGTTTTAGGTTGAAAGAGGGAAAATGAAATGTTTGGAAAAGTTTCTAAGTCTCCCTTTTATACCTAACGTTTGGTCAGTACATTTAATTTGTCGTCTTTTGCCCTACAGTTTTCATTTAATTTAAATTAAATGTACCTCCCTTGCTCGAGCATACAGCCAAGGAAACAGTTGTCTCTCAATGTACTCGAATACTTATCTCACACCGTGTTCGACGTGCCTTTAAGTGAAAATGGAAAATGTTTATTTAGAAGTTTGCTCGATGCCGAGTATACTCGAGAGAAGAACTTAGGATTCCTAAATGCTTTTGAGATATTTCGAGACTGTGCTTGAGTATACATATGCTCGATGCTGTTACTTAACCATATTTCCATATTTCAATTCACACAGATAATCACTTGTACTCGATCACACATTCATACTCGAGAGTGTTATTCAACAATCACTTAACATATTCAGTTCAAACAATATAGTCACTGTGCTCGAGAGTTCATCATATGTACTCAGGAACTTATGTGCCCGAAATACTTAGAGAAATTTTTAGTCAAATAAGCATATTCGACACACATTCAAATCATCAACTCTACTCGAACATACTTAAACAATTCACTCTTTGATCACCTATGCTCGTGGAGTATCCGTATGCTCGACAACACTTAGAAAAGTCTATTTTTCCATTCAAGAAGGCAGACTTGACATCCAGTTGATAGATTTTGATATTCATGGATGCTGCATAGGCTAAAAATATTCTAATGGCTTCCAACCTTGCCACTGGGGCAAAGACTTCTTCAAAGTCAATCCCTTCTTCTTGTAGGCACCCTAAAGCCACTAGTCTTGCCTTGTTCTTTATGACTATCCCTCTTTCATCCTTTTTGTTCCTAAACACCCATTTGGTTCCTATTGCATATCTTCCTCTAGGTTTGTCAACTAAGTCCCAAACCTGTAGATCCATGAATTGAGCCAACTCTTCCTGCATTGCCTCTACCCAAGTGTTATCTTTCAAAGCTTAATTGATATTCTTGGGTTCAACTTGGGAGAGAAAGCAAGCATAAAGACAAATGTTTGCTCTTTTAGATGAACTTCTGGTTACTCTTTCATGCAGGCCACCAATGATGTTTTCAGCAAGATGGTTTCTTTCAACTGAGCAAGATGGTTTCTTGTTCATTTGACTCAATCTTATCCTGTCTTCTGGTATTTCTCTCAAAGTTAAATTCTTTCTCTCCTGATGCAACAATTGACCATAGCTTGTCCAGATCAATCTTCTTTTGTTTCCCTTTTTCTTCAATGCTTGTTCTAAACATGCTGTCATCCAATGCTTGTTCTGAACATCCCTTTTTCTTCAGTATAAATCTTGAATGACTTTATCATTTTCTCTAAGTCAAATAGCCATTTTGTTCCTTCCACACCGTTGAAGTGATTTTCATTAAATATGATGTCTGAGTACTCAATGACAACCATGTGCTATTTGACATAGACTCTGTAAGCCTTAGGTTGAGATGAATATCCCACAAAGAAACATTCTAAAGATTTGGATTGGAATTTGTTGAGATAGTCCTTTGTGTTCAATAGTGAGCATTTACATCCAAATGGCTTCAAGAACTTCATATAAGGTTTTCTTTTGAAAATAATCTCATATGGAATCTTGTTTAAAAGGACTTTTGTGACATTCATGGCAAAACGAGGTATACTATATTCTTTACGTAACAAGTAAACGATAAATCGGTTAATTCGTAGTGCTTAAACGAGTAACCGACCGATACTAATTATGATCCGTATACATACTGAGGGGTCATATACGAGTTATATATATGTTATAGTGGCTAACATATTGATATTTAGGCTCCAGTACGTTTAAAACTCTTTAAACGAAAAAGGTTTCGTTTATCGATACGCTATAAGCTTAAACGCAATCGTTAATGTCAAAACAAGCATTGTAGCATCCGTTAAGCCGAAAAAGATTTATAAAACACTTATATGACATGTTCTAAGCAATCCGTGAAAATATTTTGGAATTTTACAACGAGTCAGTACGTTTTTCTTATTTTACAAAAATAAGCTGAAAAACACGCGTTTTTGCGCTATTTCTCATACCCGAATTAATTTTCTTGCGAAAAACCGAACCCGAACTAAATTTAAAGTGGGCTTTTCATGTTTGGGCTTGTATATATAATTTAATGGGCCAAAACAGCCCATTATGGGGCTCCAAGGAATTCCGATCGGAATCAGCCACCATATTACACATTCTTTTATATAACTTATACCTTAAGTAGTTTTATTCATTCTAATTCATAAACTTTGAAGTCCAAGCAGCTCTAGCCCTGTTCTCTCAACTTCCTTTCAAAAACCCTAAGGTAAGATCAAATTCTATGAAGATTTAACCAAGTTTGATTTATATAATTAACATATAAACATGTTTTAGTTAGTTTTAAACATGTTTAACCATCCAAAAACCCTAAAAATTAAGTAAAATTATGTTTTGATGTTAAACATGTTTACAAACCAGGAACATATACTTTTTTGGTCAAAAACGCGGATTAGAACATGAATACAACGTTTTTACGGTTAGAAAGTTCGGTTTGAACCCAAAACCGAAACCCTAATTATCAAGGCTGTTACATGGATGATTTATGCTTGGTTTGATGTTATATGATATGTAGATATACTGAGTTTGCAACCCGAGACCCGGAAAGTCGTTTAAGCTAGCAAAATTCATCGAAAACCGACAAGGTAAACCCGTAATACTCGTTTAGGGGCTGTTTAGTATTAGGTTGTGACGTGCTTGTTGTTAGCTTGTGAAAATTTGCAGGGACATTAGGGATCATATAAATGAGTCCCTGTTCAAATTTGGTAATTTTTCGATAAACGGAGAATATTTGGTGAATTTATTCCCGTTTATGAGCGTTTATTTGGGAAAAATAGCTAAACATATTGAAAAATTATGAAACTTGGTTTTGGAGTTTGATATGGGATGGTAAGATCACTGGTAAAGTTTGGGAATCATTGGAAATGTCTAAGTATGGTTTGTGCGATCATGGCTTAACCGAATTTTAACAGCCGAAAAACGCACAAAAAGGCATTTTGTCAAAAGAGTTAGGTTCTGGAAATTTTGCAGGGGCTATGTAATGACATTAAGGCCATTGGTAAAAATTATCGGATTTTTCGGAGGTCGTTTGATATAAACGGGCCATTTATTACATGATTATAACCTATTAAATGAATTTTTATAAATAAATAAATAATCATAAAATTTCTGAAAACATTTTTATAAAGTTCTCCATGTCTTAATGTATTTTTACAAAAATTTACATAATTTATATATAATTACATATTTAGTTATGATTTATCAAAGATTTAAATTATAATTGTTTTAACGAAACCGGCAGTTTTGTGTTTAACGGACTGACTGGTATGTCAAAATGTCAAAAGTGGTCAAATATCATATTTTTGAATGATATTAATAAAAACAAACTTTTTACGAGAATTCCGGACAAATCGGGTGGATTGTGTGCGTTTTGTATAATCAAAACCGTGTGAAAACGGAAACGAGCCCTGCAATCAAACCAGACACCGAAACCTTAAAATTCTTTCATAAATCAAATTATTTTATCAATCAATATATTTACTCAAGTTTTATGTGATCTTACCTAATCCCGAAACGTGTAAACGATCAACTGAGCTAGGCTCGGAAAACGGTGAAACTGAGCCAAATCCAGTTTTAAACATTTCATAGTACACAACGTCACAATCTAAGACTATGGTCATGTTCTGGGCCTAACAGCTATACCCAGATTATCTATACAGCCCGACTTAGCTTAAACACTGTACTAGTAATAACAATACGATACCGTTTATAGGAATCAGGCTATAAACGAGACATCTGACTATTTGATACGTGATTTCTGTGCGAACTACGATAAGGTGAGTTTCACGACCCCCACTTTCTAAACTGTTTTACGAACTTTTGGGGTGAAAAGCATGTTTACATAAACTGATATATTTGAAAACGTGTGATGATGTGGATTATCTAAGTACTAACACTTGACAAGTCCCCACAAACACAAGTGATTAACTTCGTGCCGGTGACGTGTGGATAGTACTATCGGTTTGACAAACCCAACTGTGACAGAGCCGGTGGGGTAAGCCGGAACATATGTAAAACCAGTTGCACATTGTCATTATATATTTACATACTGCTATGTGGTGTTAGACATAGTACATACATGGGGCAAAATGGCTGTTAAATGCCAACAGGAGTGCATGGGCAGGAGAGGCCATGCAGTATAGCTCGTTTCGGTTTCACTTGTGGCTTAGTATAATGCATCATACACAGACATATATACATACACACTGTAAACTTTACAAACTCGTGAACTGATTTCATTGATACTCGTGAAACTTGAAACTCACCAACTAGACGTAGTTGACCCGTTTTAACATGCTTTTCAGGTAAAGCAAAAGTGGAATGATTTGCTTACATGCTTGGTGTTAGGAAGAAAGTTGAATAGCTGTGAATAGACGCAGATGTAATACTATATAAGAAGCTCGTAAACCGGTTATGTGTTTTTCACATCTAGTTTGTAAACTTAGTACCAACCCATGTATTATGATGTAAATTAGCTATGAATTTCCTTATAAACAATGTTGTTGATACCAGTGTTATCTGTTACATTCCCGTATTACGCTTCCGCAACTACCTGGTCGGGGTGTGACAGAAGTTGGTATCAGAGCCATTGGTTATAAAGAATTAGGATGTCCCTTAGGATACCCTAAGATAACCGTAGGCTCGATTAACTCTGGGAATAAAATAATATTAAATAATATACACGAATGATTCTCGTGATGAACGCGAATGGACAAGTGGGTTATTATGGTCCGGAACGTAATAACAGACTTGTTTGTACGAGGGAATTCGAGAGGAAGTCGATAAACAATCGAGTAGGTAAAAACAGCAACATATGTGTATAAAATATAATAATAAATAAATATTTGTGTATATAAATGATTATTTGTGCTTATGTATATAATACCTACATGTATTTTACTATGATTAATATAGAAGAATATTATTCTTATCACTAACCGTTGTGCAGGAAGATGTCAAGATCTACTGATCGTGTACCTAATGCCCTACCAGCAAGGCCTGAGGAGAAGGAGGAGGATCCGGAAGAAGAAACTGAGGAGGAACCAGAGGAGATAGAAGAAGGTGCAAACGTGGTAATTCCTCGCGAGGTACCCCCAGACCAACCCGACTTATCGGGTTATCGTTGTGACACCTACCCCCCTAGGGAATCCCCTAGGAATGTAGTAGAACAGGGAGCTACTAGTGCTTATCGTTCACCTGTTAGAGCACCCAGATCCCCTACTCCACCTGTACAGCATGCACCAGTACCCCCACCTACCATTAGAAACCGTCAGACTGCTCGCATTTCAGTGCGTCCACCTGAGCACACCTTTTCCCCACCTCGATCTACGTACCATAGGGGAGAAACATCGCGTGTCCGGGTAACAGAGATACCTATTCCTACTTGGGGTTTACCCGCCCCGGTACCCGAGCCACCTCGTCATTCTGATTCAGCATGGTTTGGTTTAGCAACTGATCAGCTCTTAGAACACTCACATACGATAAATAGCCTAAATCGGCATAGACACGATATGTATGATCACATGAGGTATATGCAGCAGGAAATCAGAATTGTACAGAGATCCAGTGCTCACAGCCACGGGCGTCAGGATCGAGCGATGATACTACTGGGGGCGTGTTTAGCGGTTAATGCGGCCCTAGTGGCTGCTGTTGTTTGGTTATGGTTCCATGTCGCAAAGAATGGATAGGACATCGTAGTCTGATCTTATGTATATAGTCTTTTGATATCCCAAGCAGCATTTTGTTACAGCATGTTGGGCTGACTTGGGAGTTGTTTGTGGTTTAGTACTATCTCAAGCACTGGCCCTTATCGGGTTAAGTCTACATGTCACTTAGTGACAAATTTTGATACGCATATACAAGCGCTGGCCTATACCAGGTTAAGCCTATGCGCTAATTTTGGATGCATATGTACAGTAATGATTATAATTAATACAAACGTGTTTTCTTTGGCATAGTTATGTGTTGTGAAGGTGTAATATCGTAAAGTTGTGTTGATCATAGTGAAACGATATTGATTATTATATAATTGATTATTCTATAGAATGGCCCCGAAGAAAACAAACCCTTTGTCTGAGGCGGAAGTGGCCGCAATGATTGCTCGTCAACTACAAGCAGTGATACCAACAATTGTAACACAAGTCACTGCAGGCATACGTGCTAACAATACTGTTAATCAACCTACGAGCACTACCACGGCCACTGTTAATATACCTCCGCCGGACACTAATGTAGCCCCGGGTGTTACTACCCTGGTGAATACTGATAATGTCATAAATAATAATAACACTCTCCCAACTATGAATGTCACTGGGAACCCAGAACCTGTTGTGCACCCTGATAATATCCCGAACCCTATACCGGTTGTTAACACAACTAACAATGATAATACTCGAACCAATACCGATAATAACAATAATAATAACCGAGAACCCCCGCGTCAGGAGTACTCATACAAACAATTTACATCATGCAAACCGATTGAGTTTAAGGGTACTGAAGGACCTAGCGGACTGGTCAAATGGATAGAAAAGACCAAATCAGTAATTAATATCAGTGAGTGTCCACCGAACCGCGTGGTCAAATATGCTACCAGTATGTTTCTAGACCAAGCGCTGATGTGGTGGAACACGGTAGTCCAAATAAGGGGACAAGATGCTATTAATCGTATGTCATGGACTGAATTAAAAACCCTCATGCTAGAGCATTTTTGTCATAAAAGTGAGATTCAGAGGTTGGAACACGAGTTATGGAATCTGGAAATGAAAGGAGCAGACCATGTGGGATACACGAATCATTTTAACGAACTGTCCCGCTTAGTTCCGTGGTTAGTTACACTGGAAGCGAAACGAATTGAACGTTATATCTGGGGACTGACCCCTGCTGTGAGAAGTATAGTGAATTCAGTTGCCCACCCGACATTAGAAAGTGCTGTATCTCAAACGGGTGTCGTTACTTTTGATCTGATAAGAAGTGGAGTGATATGGATGCCAGGTGAAACAACAAGTTTAAAACGAACTGATTATGGGACATGAATGCAAGGAAACCCTCAGAACAAACGGGCTCGTCCGAATACCCGAAGTTATGCCATGACCAGTTCTAATGTTAAACAAGAGACCTATAAAGGGACGTTACCGAAGTGCAGAAGATGTAACTTTCATCATGTGGGTGATTGCAAACCGATCGTTTTTCAAAAGTGTGGAAGAACAGGACACTATGCCCCCAACTGTAGAACCCCCACCAGCACTGTTAACCGTCCACCGCAATCAACTCAACTCCCTCGACCTCAACCAACCCGCCCACAACTCAACCAACAAACCCCACCTACCACGAACCTCCGTGCCTGCTATGAATGTGGCAGTACGGAACACTTTCGGAGATACTGCCCCAATTTGAACCCGGGTGCAGTGAGAGGGCAGAACCAAGCACAAGCATCAACCTCCAACGCAGCTAAGGGACGCGCGTTTGTTTTAGGACCGGGTGAAGCGCGTCATGATCCGAATGTGGTGACAGGTACATTCTTAGTTTCGGGTCAGTATGCTTCAGTTCTGTTTGATACGGGCGCTGATAGAAGTTTCGTATCTGTTAATTTCTTACCTTTAGAAAATATGCCGGTTAGTGAACTAACAAAACCATATACTATAGAACTCGCTAACGGTAAGTCTATACTTGTTAACCGAATAGTCCGAGACTGTTCCCTTATCCTAAACGACCACCCATTCCTTATTGATTTACTCCCAGTGGAATTGGGAAGTTTCGATGTTATAGTCGGTATGGACTGGCTATCTAAGTATAAAGCTGAAATTTTCTGTAAGGATAAGACCATTAGGATATCTCTTTCGAATGATGAAGCTATGATTGTTCAAGGTGAGAAATCTGGTACGGTACTGCCCCTCATATCTCAACTTATGGCATTGAGATATTTACGCCAAGGTTGTACTTTATACTTGGCGAGCGTAACAGTTAAGGAACCCGAGGAAAAACGAATGGAAGACATCCCAGTGGTACACGAGTATTCAGATGTATTCCCCGATGAGTTGCCTGGTTTACCACCGACCCGACAAGTTGAATTCCGTATTGATTTGATACCGGGAGCAGCACCCATTGCTAAGGCACCTTATAGACTTGCGCCTTCTGAAATGCAAGAACTGTCCAACCAGTTACAAGAATTACTGGACAGGGGTTTTATTCGCCCTAGTTACTCACCGTGGGGAGCACCAGTGTTGTTTGTAAAGAAGAAAGATGGGAGTTTTCGAATGTGTATTGATTATCGAGAATTGAATAAAGTGACTATAAAGAATAGATACCCCTTACCTCGAATTGATGACTTGTTTGATCAACTCCAAGGTGCGAAGTATTTTTCAAAAATTGATCTTAGATCTGGTTATCATCAAGTAATAATTCAGGAAGAAGACGTACCAAAAACAGCTTTCCGAACTCGGTATGGTCACTATGAATTTTTGGTTATGCCGTTTGGGTTGACAAATGCACCTGCAGTGTTTATGGACCTCATGAACCGGATTTGCAAACCTTACCTTGACAAGTTTGTGATAGTGTTTATCGATGACATTTTGATATATTCGAGAAGTAAGGAGGAACACGAACAACATTTGCGGGAAATCTTAAAATTATTGAGGCAAGAGAAGTTATACGCAAAGTTGTCCAAATGTGAGTTTTGGCTGCAAGAAGTACAGTTTTTAGGACACATTGTGAACCATCAAGGGATCCAAGTAGACCCAAGTAAAATTGAGGCCATTAAGAATTGGCAAGTGCCTAAGTCACCAAGAGAAATTCGTCAATTCTTAGGACTAGCCGGGTATTATAGAAGATTTATTGAAAACTTTTCAAGTATTGCACAACCTCTAACCCTCCTAACTCAAAAAGATCGAGCATATGGATGGGAAGAAGAACAAGAAATGGCCTTCCAAACGTTAAAACAGAAGTTATGTGAGGCTCCAATATTAAGCCTTCCAGATGGAACTGATGAATTGGTGGTATATTGTGACGCATCTCGTAAAGGTTTAGGATGCGTACTGATGCAAAGAAAGAAAGTAATAGCATATGCTTCCCGACAATTAAAAGTACATGAAAAGAATTATACGACCCATGATTTGGAATTGGGAGCAGTTATCTTTGCATTGAAGATTTGGAGACATTACTTGTATGGCACTAAATGTACCATCTATACTGATCACAAAAGCCTACAACACATATTCGATCAGAAAGAGCTAAACATGAGACAAAGGAGATGGGTAGAACTGTTAAATGATTATGATTGTGAGATTAAATACCATCCGGGTAAAGCCAACGTAGTAGCTGATGCTTTAAGCCGAAAAGATAGAATCAAACCATTAAGGGTACGAGCACTCGGAATGATTGTTCAAAGTAGCCTAACCGAACAAGTTCGCATTGCACAAGATGAGGCCTTGAAGACAGATCAGCTAGAAAAAGAAGAACTACATGGAAATGAAAGGAATTTTGAGAAGAAAACCGATGAAGTATATTATTACAAAAACCGGGTCTGGATTCCAACACTTCATAAACTCCGAAAGTTGATTCTTGATGAAGCACACAAATCTAAATATTCTATTCATCCAGGTACTGATAAGATGTATAAGGATGTTAAAGAATTTTACTGGTGGCCTGGTATGAAAAAGGATATAGCCGTGTATGTAAGTAAATGTGCAACATGTGCAAGGGTAAAGGCGGAATATCAAAAACCTTCGGGAATGTTACAACAACCCGAAATCCCACAATGGAAATGGGAACAAATTACCATGGACTTTGTGACACACCTTCCTAAAACTTCTCGAGGACACAACGCAATTTGGGTAATTGTGGACCGATTAACCAAATCCGCACACTTTATTCCCATCCGTAACAACTACACCACCGAAAAACTTGCTCAAATTTACATCGATGAAATAGTATCTCGACACGGAGTACCTCTTTCGATTATTTCCGATCGAGACAGTCACTTTACCTCACATTTCTGGCAAGCAGTACAAGAAGCCTTGGGAACCCGAATCGACCTAAGTACAGCTTACCATCCCCAAACCGATGGTCAATCCGAACGAACCATCCAAACCTTAGAAAATTTACTTCGTGCTTGTGTACTGGACTTCAAAGGGAATTGGGATCAACACCTCCCGCTCATTGAATTCTCTTACAATAACCGTTATCACAGTAGTATACAAGCAGCACCTTATGAAGCTCTATACGGGCGAAAATGTAGATCACCACTATGTTGGACCGAAGTGGGTGATACTCAAATTTCAAGATCCGATTTAATTCAGGAAACCACCGATAAGATTCACCAGGTTAAATAAAAATTGAAAGCTGCCCGTGACCGACAAAAGAGTTATGCCGATGTTCGCAGAAAACCGTTATCTTTTGAAATAGGTGATAAGGTATTTTTAAAAGTATCGCCATGGAAAGGTGTTATAAGATTTGGAAAGACTGGTAAACTAGCCCCGAGATACATCGGACCTTTTGAGATTGTCGCAAAAATTGGTCCCGTAGCTTACCGATTAAAACTACCCTTAGAACTGAGCACTATTCACGACGTGTTTCATGTATCGAATCTGAAAAAGTGTTTGACTGATGAAACGACAATAGTACCACTGGAAGATGTTCAGATCAACGAAAAGCTCAACTTCGTAGAGGAACCGGTAGAAATTGTAGACGGGAATACCAAACAGTTACGACATAACAAAATTTCATTGGTAAAAGTTCGGTGGAATTCAAAACAAGGACCCGAATATACTTGGGAACGAAAGGACGAATTCCGAAAGAAATACCCACACCTGCTCCCTAGAAAACCGACGACACATTAAATTTCGGGGACGAAATTTCTTAACGGGGGGAGAATGTGACATTCATGGCAAAACGAGGTATACTATATTCTTTACGTAACAAGTAAACGATAAATCGGTTAATTCGTAGTGCTTAAACGAGTAACCGACCGATACTAATTATGATCCGTATACATACTGAGGGGTCATATACGAGTTATATATATGTTATAGTGGCTAACATATTGATATTTAGGCTCCAGTACGTTTAAAACTCTTTAAACGAAAAAGGTTTCGTTTATCGATACGCTATAAGCTTAAACGCAATCGTTAATGTCAAAACAAGCATTGTAGCATCCGTTAAGCCGAAAAAGATTTATAAAACACTTATATGACATGTTCTAAGCAATCCGTGAAAATATTTTGGAATTTTACAACGAGTCAGTACGTTTTTCTTATTTTACAAAAATAAGCTGAAAAACACGCGTTTTTGCGCTATTTCTCATACCCGAATTAATTTTCTTGCGAAAAACCGAACCCGAACTAAATTTAAAGTGGGCTTTTCATGTTTGGGCTTGTATATATAATTTAATGGGCCAAAACAGCCCATTATGGGGCTCCAAGGAATTCCGATCGGAATCAGCCACCATATTACACATTCTTTTATATAACTTATACCTTAAGTAGTTTTATTCATTCTAATTCATAAACTTTGAAGTCCAAGCAGCTCTAGCCCTGTTCTCTCAACTTCCTTTCAAAAACCCTAAGGTAAGATCAAATTCTATGAAGATTTAACCAAGTTTGATTTATATAATTAACATATAAACATGTTTTAGTTAGTTTTAAACATGTTTAACCATCCAAAAACCCTAAAAATTAAGTAAAATTATGTTTTGATGTTAAACATGTTTACAAACCAGGAACATATACTTTTTTGGTCAAAAACGCGGATTAGAACATGAATACAACGTTTTTACGGTTAGAAAGTTCGGTTTGAACCCAAAACCGAAACCCTAATTATCAAGGCTGTTACATGGATGATTTATGCTTGGTTTGATGTTATATGATATGTAGATATACTGAGTTTGCAACCCGAGACCCGGAAAGTCGTTTAAGCTAGCAAAATTCATCGAAAACCGAAAAGGTAAACCCGTAATACTCGTTTAGGGGCTGTTTAGTATTAGGTTGTGACGTGCTTGTTGTTAGCTTGTGAAAATTTGCAGGGACATTAGGGATCATATAAATGAGTCCCTGTTCAAATTTGGTAATTTTTCGATAAACGGAGAATATTTGGTGAATTTATTCCCGTTTATGAGCGTTTATTTGGGAAAAATAGCTAAACATATTGAAAAATTATGAAACTTGGTTTTGGAGTTTGATATAGGATGGTAAGATCACTGGTAAAGTTTGGGAATCATTGGAAATGTCTAAGTATGGTTTGTGCGATCATGGCTTAACCGAATTTTAACAGCCGAAAAACGCACAAAAAGGCATTTTGTCAAAAGAGTTAGGTTCTGGAAATTTTGCAGGGGCTATGTAATGACATTAAGGCCATTGGTAAAAATTATCGGATTTTTCGGAGGTCGTTTGATATAAACGGGCCATTTATTACATGATTATAACCTATTAAATGAATTTTTATAAATAAATAAATAATCATAAAATTTCTGAAAACATTTTTATAAAGTTCTCCATGTCTTAATGTATTTTTACAAAAATTTACATAATTTATATATAATTACATATTTAGTTATGATTTATCAAAGATTTAAATTATAATTGTTTTAACGAAACCGGCAGTTTTGTGTTTAACGGACTGACTGGTATGTCAAAATGTCAAAAGTGGTCAAATATCATATTTTTGAATGATATTAATAAAAACAAACTTTTTACGAGAATTCCGGACAAATCGGGTGGATTGTGTGCGTTTTGTATAATCAAAACCGTGTGAAAACGGAAACGAGCCCTGCAATCAAACCAGACACCGAAACCTTAAAATTCTTTCATAAATCAAATTATTTTATCAATCAATATATTTACTCAAGTTTTATGTGATCTTACCTAATCCCGAAACGTGTAAACGATCAACTGAGCTAGGCTCGGAAAACGGTGAAACTGAGCCAAATCCAGTTTTAAACATTTCATAGTACACAACGTCACAATCTAAGACTATGGTCATGTTCTGGGCCTAACAGCTATACCCAGATTATCTATACAGCCCGACTTAGCTTAAACACTGTACTAGTAATAACAATACGATACCGTTTATAGGAATCAGGCTATAAACGAGACATCTGACTATTTGATACGTGATTTCTGTGCGAACTACGATAAGGTGAGTTTCACGACCCCCACTTTCTAAACTGTTTTACGAACTTTTGGGGTGAAAAGCATGTTTACATAAACTGATATATTTGAAAACGTGTGATGATGTGGATTATCTAAGTACTAACACTTGACAAGTCCCCACAAACACAAGTGATTAACTTCGTGCCGGTGACGTGTGGATAGTACTATCGGTTTGACAAACCCAACTGTGACAGAGCCGGTGGGGTAAGCCGGAACATATGTAAAACCAGTTGCACATTGTCATTATATATTTACATACTGCTATGTGGTGTTAGACATAGTACATACATGGGGCAAAATGGCTGTTAAATGCCAACAGGAGTGCATGGGCAGGAGAGGCCATGCAGTATAGCTCGTTTCGGTTTCACTTGTGGCTTAGTATAATGCATCATACACAGACATATATACATACACACTGTAAACTTTACAAACTCGTGAACTGATTTCATTGATACTCGTGAAACTTGAAACTCACCAACTAGACGTAGTTGACCCGTTTTAACATGCTTTTCAGGTAAAGCAAAAGTGGAATGATTTGCTTACATGCTTGGTGTTAGGAAGAAAGTTGAATAGCTGTGAATAGACGCAGATGTAATACTATATAAGAAGCTCGTAAACCGGTTATGTGTTTTTCACATCTAGTTTGTAAACTTAGTACCAACCCATGTATTATGATGTAAATTAGCTATGAATTTCCTTATAAACAATGTTGTTGATACCAGTGTTATCTGTTACATTCCCGTATTACGCTTCCGCAACTACCTAGTCGGGGTGTGACAACTTTGCTCTGCACATAGTATGTGCAGTGTTGATAGCTTTTGCCCAAAATGTCACTGGTAAGAATGCATCTGCTATCATGGTTCTTGCAGCTTAAATTAATGTTCTGTTTCTTCTTTCTGCAACACCATTTTGTTTTGGAGTCCTTGGGGCACTGCACTGTTGAAAGATCCCTTTAGAAATACAGAATTCTTCCATAATTCCATTCTTGAACTCTGTCCCATGGTCACTTCTAATCACTTTCACTCTCTTATCAAGTTGGTTCTCCATTCTTAGTACATAACTTTTAATCAAATCAGGAGTCTCATCCTTGTTTCCCATGAAGAAAACCCATGTAAACCTTGAAAATCAGTTATTACCAGGAAAAACCTCTTTCTTCCAATGCTTGGAACACTCACAGGACCAAACAGATCCATGTGAAGTAGTTCCAGCACATCATCAATTGATTTAATCAGTTTGCTCTTATGTGTGGGTTTCTGTTGTTTTCCCTTGAGACAGTAAGAGCATTTTTCTTCTAACTTGAACTCTTTTATAGGAAGTCCCACAACATGCTCCCCTTTCACAAGCTTGTTCATGTTTTTGAGATTTACATGATACATCTTTCTATGCCACATCTTTGTTTCATCTTCAGTATCCTTGGACACAAAATAGGAACCACCTCTTGAAATTGCATTCTTCATTCTAAGTTCATAGAGGTTTCCATTCCTAGGGGCCATCATTATTATCATCTCAGGTGGAATGACAAACCCAGGATTCAAAATGAAACAATGTGCATCATCAAAACCAATTCTATATCCTTTATCACAAACTTGAGAAATGATGAGTAAATTGTACTGTAATCCTTCAACATGCAGCACATTCTCAAAGGATACTTGGCCATTTGTAAGTGCGGCTCTACCAACAATCTTCCCTCCATTTTCATCACTCCCAAAGGCAACTGGTCCTTCAAACTTTTGTTCATAATTCACAATTGCTTCTCTAATACAAGTCATGTGCCTAGAACACCCACTGTCCATATACCATATATCATTTCCATTTGAGGACTATTCCTGCACTTACAGATACAAGAAGATCAATTACTTTCTGAGTTACAAACTTCATCAGTTTGCACATCAGAATTAATTGAGACTTCAACAAATGTTGGAACTAGATCTTCATGTACTAATTCAAATGAATCATCAGATTCATATCCATACTCAGTAGCATGTTCAACATCTTTCACTTCAATTTGTTCAATCACAGTCTCCTTCTTTTCTACCACTTTCTCTTTTGTTTTCCATTAAAAACCTCTAGGTTCAAAACCTTGCTTTAGGAGAAAATTTTCATCTCCATTCAGTATTTCAAGTCTTGCTTTACCTTTTGGTTTCATGTCTGGTCTCTTACTCTTAACAGTCATGTCCGATTTACTTTATCCTTCATTCAATTTCAGGACTGTCTTCAATCTTTTCTCTAACTTGAGTTTGTGATCTTCATCATCTGATGAACTCTTTTCTCCATTCAATTATCTTTCATACATCTGCTTGTATGCCTTCATGTCTAGACCACAGAAAGTGTCAGGAATTTCATATTCCTTTTCTTCTTCTACCCAACATGAATCAGTGTGATGTCCATAGGAATCACTCTTTTTGCACCATACTTTAGCAAAACTTCCAAGATATTCTAGTAATTGTTTGTCTTTAATTATGCCACTAGGTCTTGGAAAGTCAAAACCTAAAGAGGTTTTTGCATATAAGGATCCACTAAAATTCATCTTGATTGGCTTATTCAGTTCAAGCTTTTGTGGATACTTATCCTTTACAAAGTTGATCATCTTCAGCTTTGCAAATGAGTTTGATGAGCTTACTTTCTCTTCAGGCACATATCTTCTTGATGTGGTCTAAATTTTACATATTATAATATAAATATTTCCTATACTTTTTAGTACTTTTGAGCTAGATTTTTATTGAATATTATTCTTGATTGGCTTATTAGTGGGTTTAAAGGTTTTAAGAGACAATGAGCAAATTGGTTACTTTTACCAAAATTTAGTCAACGAGCTAATATGAAGTAATTGTAGAAAAACTTGACGAGTAAAAAAAATGAATTTTATTTAATATGATTATTTGTTTTCCTCGTAACTATATTATGTATTAGTTACTAAAAGATATTTGCCAATATAATAAAACTAATAAGAAAACATGTACACCATATATTAGTTTATGCTACTTACATTTTAATTTATTTTAGGACAAAAAGTGATATGAGAAAACGGTTAATGAATAAATTATGAGGCCCACTTTGATAGAAGAAAAGATGCAAAGATTTTGGAGGCCCAAGAACTCTTAATTAAGTCGGCTAGCAAGGAATATATTAAGGGGTCACGCATAGATGGGTATTGGGACGAGCAACAGGAGAGGACAGACGAACAGAAGGTTTAGAGGGAGACGCAAGAAAGGGACAGAAGGTTTTTTAGAGGATTTCGACGTCTGGTCCAAGCAAAAGAAAGACGAAAGAAGAGGAGCACAAGTTTATTATTCGAGTTAAGGAAATTGGGTTCAACACCTACTCATCCAAACGTCTTTATTATTTAATCTTGCTAGATTTAGTTCTTCATAAGGAGTCCATCTATGGTTGATTATTTATTATTGTCTATTAAATCAATTAAATATTTTGAATTGCCTTTGATTTCCGCGCTGTAAGGTAGGATTTCGTATAAAGGAACTTGATCATAACTAATTAGGTGACCGTAAGGGAATTTGATTTTCAATACTGGTGTGCGTTAAAAATTGTTAGAAATTCATAGGTGTCTCTTGAGAAGGGTCAGGGGTCCTATTCGGGTTTTCTTTTAAGTGTCTATTTTACGATCCCAGTCCATAACTAAATATTTTCCCGAGTTAATTCATTACTGAAATTTAGGGGATTCTAGCCTAGTTAGTTTTCTCATCATCATCTTATTTAAATCACAAACCTTTGCTTTCGTTTAAATTACTTGTTTTCTTAATTAGTTTTAAATTATAGTATTAAATTAGTATTTTAAATAACCCCCCCCCCCCCCAAACAAATATAATTAACAAGTCGTGTTTATAGTCTAGTCTAATTAGCTAATAAACGTAATTTAGAGAGTCTCGTGGGTTCGATATCCGGACTTACTTAGCTTTACTAGAGTCGATCGGTTCACTTGCCGGTTAGTAGTTTAGTCTAGTTTTAGAGAGTCTAGAGTATTATTTAGTGTTTATTTTTAGTTAATTTAGTTAATAATTATTAAACTACTTTTAGCACATCACTTCTCCTTGGCATAGACTCAACATCTCCTATATAAACAATCTCATGATTGGAGAATACAGGATATATTGGTGCATAGAACTGATCATTTGTGAGTTTCCTGATTGATCACTCTTGTTTCTTGATTGAGATCTCTCACATATATCAAATACTTTGTGTTCCCTTCTCATTTGTTCATAATGTTTCTTCATTTTCTGATTTGCCTTGGGAACCATTGATATTTGTTTTTCAATTTTCTTCTTTGCAGGCTTCTTCTTTTCCTTGTCATTAGATGATTTATCACTTCTGCAACTACAAGTGTTTCCTTCACTTGAATATTCACTCCATTTCTTCTTAGATTCAGCATGTTTCATTTCTTTCTTTTCTGCAGCAGCACTTTCCTTCATCACAAACTCACAATTTTTATCAACAATCACATCTTCGTATATCTTTACAAATTCTTTCTTATCTTCAAAAACACTCTTGAATTGCTTCAAGTATTCCTCCCTTTGTTATTTGTCAACTTTAAGAGGATACTTGTCACAAAATGGTGGTGGAACCTTTTTGTAGTTCTCCTCAGAACTCATCTTTTCCAAATATCCCACTATGTTTCCTGTTGACACAATATTCTTCAAGAATTCCATTTGTATCAGTAGTTCTGAGTTTTTGAGCTTTTTTTAGTATACATTTTCTTCAGCCCCTCAATTTCAAAATTCATATTTGATTGAGTCATATAAGCTTACACACAATCCTCCTCCAAACTTTTAATTTGAATGTCATAAGTAGCTTTACTGGCTTCATAGACATTCAACACAGCTTCCTTTCTTCCACACTTAGTTTTCCATTTTCCAAACTCCTTGTTGAGATCATCAATTATTAAAAGCATTCGGAAATAGAAGGTTCAGTGTGTACCTCTTAGTTGGAGGATTCTCCCTTTTCATGCATTTTAGCCATGTATGCCACATTAGCCTTTTCAAATTCTGCAGCATGATTGCTCCAATCAAAATTACCATCTTGTGGCACCATTGTTACAGCAACATTCCCCTGATCCATGATCTGGTTTACAGCATTAGCAGCTCCTCTGTTTTGGTTCCCCTGTATCTACAGCTGGTTGTTTCTTTGCTGAGGCTGGGGTTGTTGTTGTTGGGGCCTGTTTTGATGTTGATAGGGATTATGGTTCACGGGATGATTTTTGTGTTGAACCCCTTGGCAATTCTGATGTTGGTTCTGGTAAAATTGATTCTGATTCATTTGGTTTCCAACCTGCTTAGGTTGATTGCACTTTCTTGCAAAGCATCCTGGCTGTTGGCAGTTGAAGCAGATGGCTTTTGACTTGAAAAATCCAATTCTTTCATTTGGTCCTGAGAAGATTGATCTCCCAGTCCTATTGTATAGCCTCTTGCTTCTCACAACTAACATGGCAGCCTAGCACTTAAGATCTATGTCTTCAAGATCATCTGCATCAATTTGCTCTAAGTCTTCTTGCACCATACTTGTATGAATTAGATTCTTTGCCACAAATGCATTATAAGAGTCTGAGAACATGGAGAACAATGCTTGGTAATCAGTTCCTTGTCCTGAATTTTGAGCATATGGAGGATGTCCACTTGCTGTTGATGCACAATCATTATCTTCAATCATTTGAATATTGAATCTTGACTGGCTTCCTTCACACATTGAGCCTGTTTTAGTTGGCTCTTCCACAATTGGCTGTTGCTGAGATTTTTAGAAAGATTGCCCATTGGTGCAACTAGTGAATTTGTCACTGGAAAACTAGGTTTCTCTTCTCTAATCATGTTGTTCTCAATAATCTCATGTTCAGTAGCTTGCAGAAATGATATAACATCATCCAACTTAATGTTGGGGAAATTCACCTTTTCCTTTATGAACTTGCTTGCAGTATACCATTCACTAGATAAAGAAGGCAGTAATTTCTTGTTCAGTTCAAAGTGAGAGATTTGTGAATCAGTTGTTCTGATTACATTGACAATAGTCATAAATATTTGCAAAACTGATTTCAATCTTTCAACTTCTTTGAAAGAATTGGTCAAGTTGCTGTTTCAATCTGTCTTTCTTTATGTCTCTGAGTTTAACGTTTCCTTCAAACATCTCGATAACTGCATCATACATCTCTTTTGCAGTCTTGTGGTGATTTACACTGGTCAATATTTCCCATGAGAGACCCAGTTTCAGCATTCACAATGCCTTGCCATCTCGTTTCTTCATTTATCTTTCAATAGCGTTGATGTGTGGGTGAAATAATGTGTGTTAAGTAATTTATATCATGTATTTTATGTTTGTATGTGTCTTGGACACAATTACTTTGAGTGGTTTTTCGTTTATATGTGAGTGGAGCTTACAGGGGCTTAAAGAAGCTAAATTGGAACATATGAGATTGAATGGAAATGAATATTTTATTGCATAGAATGATAGAGAATTTGAAGACGAAGACGTGGCCAAAAACGGTGCGTAAAATGAAGCTATAACGAAGAAGTTATGGGCAAAACAGTGCAGGGGGCAGTCACCGTAAAGCAGAGTCGGATGACCGTAAGCTACGGTCACGGTGGGGAGACCGTAGGCTACGGTGGCCTGGGCGGAAAAACACGATTTTTAGGTTTTTGTTGACTATTTTAAGCCCGGTTCAACCCTATGCCGCCTAGGCTTTATGTCCTAAAATACTTGGACGATTTTGGGGCCATTCTTCACCATTCTAACACCTACCAAATAACATAATCATCCATGGTTTCATCCTTCCAATTAAAAATCAAGCTAATTATGATGAAGAGGCAAGACTAAACCACTCGTGACCACCTCATGTGTAGGGTTTGCATATGAACTGATTATTTTTATGAACATTACATGTATTGGGATTTAGTTTTGATTAATCTTTTAGTTGATTGAATCTATATGTTTATTGGAACTGATTAAACAATTGTGTTTTTGGGACTTTCGTTTATCATCAATTATCTGGTTTGTGTTCATCAACATTTAGGATTAAGTTCTTATCGTCATTGAACCGTTTACCATTAATCATTTATAGATGCTTAGTTTTGTATTAATGAACTGGTAATTAGATAGACCGTGTTCAGTTGTGCCAATTCTTCGGATTAAGTTCTGTGAATCATCATAACCAAACTATTATGTCTAGTAATCTTTTATCTATTCTAATAAACAAATCATGTCTATGTGATTTCCCGATTGTTATAAATTATTGTCAATCAGTTCATTGCATTACCTGAACCTGAACCGTGTCACTGTTTTCTCTAACCGTTTTACAAACAAATCAATATTCAAACCGCTTGACATCGTTTGTCCACCCTAGTATAATTACTTAAAAAGCATTAAACTTGATTAGCACTTTCCACTGATTCCCTGTGGATTCGACACATTACTTGCCCTAGCTAGTAAAGGTAATTTATAAATGTCTCGCGGTGATTTACACTAGTCAATATTTCCCATGAGAGACCCAGTTTCAGCATTGACAATGCCTTGTCATCTCGTTTCTTCATTTGTCTTTCAATAGCGCCATTGTTGTTTGTTGCTTGGGAAGGAATATATTGTCCATCTCTAATTGAGTTCCATAGCTTGGTGTCATTGTAGTTGACAGCGACTTCAAATAACACTTTCCATTTTATGAAGATTTCTTGACCGAGCAACCTTGGTATTTTGTTTGTAGATACTTCTTGATCATCCATTTCTTCAAATCTGGACTCAGCAACCCTTTAACTCTGTAAAGCTTCAACCTTTATCTCAAAACCTTCAGTCCCGTGGCCTTTAGAGAGCTTCCAAAGCTCTGATACCACTTGTCAGGGTCGGACTGTAAGACCCCGAATCTCGGGAATCCTATAGTTGGTAATCACATCCACAATTTCACAAAAATTTAAAACCAAACGATTCGTTTTTTATTTAAAACAAGTTCAGAGTAAATAACAGTGGAAAAAAGTGTAGTTATTTAAAGAAAATCTCAAACATGGGTACAAGTGTCCAAAAATTAAATATAAATATAATATCCATTTTATTGGATATCCTCGACCAGAAAAGCCTTCAACCTTCCGAGTAGTCCCCAGCACGTCCAAGCGATAACCTCCAATCCTTAACCTGAAAATCAATCTAACATACACACAAAGTCAGCTAGAGCTGAGTGAGTTCAAGTTTTCATAAACGACATTCATTATACAATTTAAATTCCATGAGTATGAATTGTAGGGGAATATCATGAGTAATTAGTTACATAATTTCCCCTGGTCAAAACATAAGTCCATAAAATCGTAAATAGCTTTTCTTATTCAAATCATAAGTAAATAAAACATTAAACATCTTTCGCGCAGCACGGGACTCCTCACCCTGGGTCTTCCCCGAGTAATATATTTGACCCAGCTGCGGTTTAACAAAACCATTAAAATCATGTAACACGAGCCTCCTCACCACGGGTCATCCCCAAGTAATATATTTTACTCAGTTACAGTTTAAATAAAACAATTCACGCAACACGAGCCTCCTCACCCCGGGTCATCCCCAAGTAATATATTTGACTCAGTCGCAGTTTAACATACCCAAACACGTGATACGGGCCTCCTCACCCCGGGTCTTCCCCAAGTAATATATTTGACCAGACCACGGTTTTCAGAACGGCGGGCCTCCTCACCCCGGGTCTTCCCCGAGTAATATATTTGACCCTACCGCGTCATAAACATGCAACACGGGCCTCCTCACCCCGGGTCTTCCCCGAGTAATATATTTAACCCAGTCATAGTTTACCAACACATACACATTCACATACACACATACAAATATCTAATTCAAATATCCAACCAACATTATCATCACATACAATCCATAAATAATGGATAATCTAGGCATTCAATACTAGCCTAATAGCAACCTCGAGCTTAGAGCACAAGTAATATGTATAACCTTAAGGAATATATGACCATAAACGGGTCTAAAATATCCTAAGGCATAGAACACAATCCACTCATAGTTTTATAAATGCACAAATACAACTAAGGCTATGTACTACCATCCAATTAGTTGTAACGAGTAAAATCGTGTAAAATCGGATTACGGTGTGTATGCTAGCCCAAAACGTAAAAAGAGTAAAAAGGGCATCATGAACTCACCTGAAACGAGCCAATAAAATACCAATAAGTATGAGAACTTCAAAGCCAATCCACATTTTACAAGCCTGTCAGATTGCATACAAAGATTACTAACTAAACGTACCGACTCGTTTATCCTACGAGACGTTCTAACATGATTTAATTGACCTAAAGCCTTGACATTACCAAATTCAATTACATCAGCCCCCGAGGCCATGTATTTACCAACACCACCCTTAGTTAATCCCGGGGACAAAGGGTTCCCAATTTACCCCTGATAGTTGTTGACTTTATTGAATACGCGCGTTAACGGGTTGTTTATGCACTTAGATACCGACTCAGCCCCGTGTGGACCAAATTTAGTAAAATCACAGCCAACAAGTCCACACGACGCTACACGAGTTGAATGGGTCGGTAATTCGGATCGTAATGGTAAAGGGTATAGCGATAGATGCAGGAAGTGCGGGAAACCTCATAGGGGGGAGTGTAGGCTTGAGACTACCCCTTGTTTTCACTGTGGGGAGACGGGACACCCCCACTATGAGTGCCCGTCGTTGACATGTTACCGGTGTGAGGGGTCTGGTCATCTGGTCTCTCGATGTACTGAAAATAAGGCGGGAGGTTCTGAGCGGGGAAACTCTTCTAGGGTTAAATTGGAAGACAAGCCAAAGACTAAGGATAGGGCCTTCAGTATCTCTATTAAGGAGACGGAGGAGGACGCGGACACGATTTCAGGTAATCCCTTGCATTCATATTAATCGTTAAAATGTTTTACCGAATGTTTCTTTTCTTGTCGAATGCTTTCGTGTGTAATCGTTTGGCTAGGAAGCGGTACGATATCATTAGTAGGGGTACTATTTATACCCGTTCTGTGTATGATGTAATGTTTTGAATTGTCGCAACCCGCGCTTGTTCCTGTGTAGCGGGATTCGGGGACGAATCCCATTCTTAAGGGGATAGACTTGTAACGTCCGTAAATTTCCGATAAAAAGGTTTAGCCTTGTAGTGTTGCGTACACCTTCGGGCTTGACCCGGCATTCTTCCAAGAGCTCCTGGCCACCCTCGTAAATGTTTCTCACTTAACTTTCCACCCAAGTTGCTACACACTTCATACTGGAGGGACTAGAGTGTAAATTATTATTTTATATCATAAAATAAACCCTAGCCCCCCCTATGTCCGATTGGCAGAAGCAAGACCCAAGAACCCGCGATTTTTCTTTTTTGCAGCTGTGATTAAGCCATAAAACTTTAATTCCAGGTCGGTTTTATGATTCCCCATGTCTCTTACACGTTAATTGACCTTTTTATTGCGCGTATTGATCGAAAAACGTCTTGTTGTAGGCTAACCGGGTGGCTGTCCAATTAAGCTTTTCCGGGACTGTTTTGAGTGAGGTTTTTGCATCAAAATCCTCCTAGGTATGTTTTGTACATCATATTAAAATTTCATGGCCATTGGAGGTGTTTAGGTCGGTCAATCGATTTTAGTTCGAAAAGTAAGGTTTATCGGGTGTAGAATCGTCAATTGTTGAGTTTGATGCGTTAATCGATTGAATGACCAACCGAATCAGTTTGTACAGCCCTAGGGGGGTTTAGGGCTGTGGGAAGATTATTTTTTTTGGAACTCGGGGCTGTTTAGGTTGATAATTAGTTATTCGAGTCGGTTGTGCGCAAATTGTCGTTTAAACATTAAAGTGAGCGTTATAAAAAGAAACCGTCGACCCTATCAAATCGGGGGACATAATTATGATGTATGAAAAGGTTAAGATGGGAATTTGGTTCATTTGGGGCTGATTTGTTTGAAAATTGGTTTTAAGATTTGGTGCGCGCAAATTCGACTCGATTTGCATATCGACAGGTGAGTTGTGCATCATGGTTAGCCCCGACCATGATCGTAGGGTGGATTTGGTTAATTGAAGGGTTTTAGGGGCTGAGGTAAAGTAATTGGGTATGGGTTGGGCCTCGGGCCAAGTTGTTGGGCCTCGGGCCAAAGTGTTGGGCTTGAACGGCCCATTAGGCAACTGTGTTCTTACGGTCTAGTTTAGTGACGCGTTGTGTACAATTTACAGGCCCTTAGTTGTGAGTGTGCACTTAGGGATTTCCTAGCTCGTTGCAGGCGTCCGGTTGATTTTAGGTGAGTTCTTGATGCCCTGTTTAACTCTTTTTAAGTTTTGGGCTAGCATGCATACCTAAGCGATTTTGCTTGATGAAATGTTTTAAACTATTTTGCATTGGAGTATTGGTATGCCTTGGAATGTTATAGAATGTGTGTATGTATATATATTATTGTATGGCCAATATTTGGCGAATGTTGTAGTCGTTATCGACTACGGAATGTTGTGTATGCCTACTTCGTGTTTGCATACAGATGGATGGTGATCTTGGTCGGGCCAAACTATACGACTCAGGTTCTTAAATCCTATGGCGAGCCCTGAAAAGCCCGTGAGGGGGGAGGCTCGTGTGGCTTGATCATCATCGGATGTTACGTGTTTGGGTTGTACGTGTGCTCGACCCTGAATGTTATACGTGGATGTTATATATATATATATATATATATATATATATATATTGTTATATATATAGGGATGTTACGTGTTTGGGTTGTACGTGTGCTCGACCCTGATGTTATTATTTGGGTGGTATTTATAAGGATATAAATATATGGATGTATATAGATGTCTAAGTACGAATACTTAGTGTTGATGATAGCATAACTGTTCGTATCCCGTAATATATTTTAGACTCTTGGAATGTTTTATAATCCCGTTTTTATATTTAAACCCTTGAAATGATTTATTTAAATGTCTATTATTAAAACTTGAACTCACTCAGCTCAAGCTGACTTTGTGTGTATGTTAGTGTGAGTTTCAGGTTTAGAGGAGGATGCTTACCGTTTGGACGTGCTCGAGACTACTTGGACGGTTGAAGGCATAACTAGTCGGAGATTAATACGCAAACTGTTTTCTTTTCATTTATTACTTAAAACATTTAAATTATGATTTTGGGAACTTGGTTTTAGTACTTGTGATTTCCCGCTGTTTATTACTCTGAAACGATTTTTAATAAGATGAAATTGTTTGACTTTAAATTTTTGAGAATTTTTGGATATGATTACCAACTATAGGATTCCCGGGATTCGGGGTCTTACAATACACAATCACATACACACATACAAACATCTAATTCAAATATCCAACCAACATTATCATCACATACAATCCATAAATAATGGATAATCTAGGCATCCAATATTAAGCCTAATAGCAAACTCGAGCTTAGAGCACAAGTAATATGTATAACCTTATGGAATATATGACCATAAACGGGTCTAAAATATCCTAAGGCATAGAACACAATCCACTCATAGTTTTATAAATGCACAAATACAACTAAGGCTATGTACTACCATCCAATTAGTTGTAACGAGTAAAATCGTGTAAAATCGTATTACGGTGTGTATGCTACCCCAAAAAAAAAGGGCATCATGAACTCACATGAAACGAGCCAATAAAATACCAATAAGTATGAGAACTTC
Source organism: Bidens hawaiensis (assembly GCF_021521415.1). Classification (NCBI taxonomy): domain Eukaryota; kingdom Viridiplantae; phylum Streptophyta; class Magnoliopsida; order Asterales; family Asteraceae; genus Bidens; species Bidens hawaiensis. Next base: position 86,007 of record NW_027495865.1, read on the forward strand.
AAAGCCAATCCACATTTTACAAGCCTGTCGAATTGCACACAAAGATTACTAACTAAACGTACCGACTCGTTTATCATACGAGACGTTCTAACATGATTTGATTGACCTAAAGCCTTGACATTACCAAATTCAATTACATCAGCCCCCGAGGCCATGTACTTACCAACACCACCCTTAGTTAATCCCGGGGACAAAGGGTTCCCAATTTACTCCTGATAGTTGTTGACTTTATCGAATACGCGTTAACGGGTTGTTTATGCACTTAGATACTGACTCAGCCCTGTGTGGACCAAATTTAGTAAAATCACAGCCAACAAGTCCACACGACGCTACATGAGTTGAATGGGTTGGTAATTCGCAAGCACGATGCACAAATTACCAATAAACGCGAATTTGCGCCGTACTGACCTGTTCAAGTAACCGACAACCAATTCACCCCAAATACTCAAAAAAATCAGTTTTTCACAGCCAACATAACATGCCGAGTCTACAACATTTGAATTTGTTATCAATTCCCTCAAACAACGTGTTAAACACAACAACTCACAAACTAGTCAACTGAATCTTAGTTTTCAAACTATTAACAACTGGCCGACCTAACCAATTCCAATGACCATGAAATTTTAGTATGTTGTAAGTGACATACCTAGGAAGTTTGTGGCGCAAAAACCTTAGCTGAAACAGCCCCGAAACTGCCCAATTGGACAGCCACCCGACAAGCCTAAAACAACCGAATTTCGACAAATAAACGCGCCATATGGATGAATTATGGTGAAAAAGAGTTGTAGACATATAATACCGACCTGGAATTGAAGTTTGGATGGCCGGAACGAGCTGGTCTTGCACGGAAATCGAGAAGAGAGGGGGAGGGGGGGGGGGGGCGCCGATCGGACTAGGGGTTAGGGTTTAGGATTAAATTTTTCTTTTTTGTAAATAATATATTAACAATAATACATCCTAGCCCCTCCACTTTACAAATGGTTGAACTTGTAAGAAAAGTTAAGTAAAATACGTTTACGAGGGTGGCAATGAGCTCTCGGAAGAATGTCGGGTCAAGCCCGAAAGGTGTACACAACACTACAAGGTTAAACCTTTTTATCGGAAATTAACAGACATTACAAGTGTACCCCCCTAAGAATGGGATTCGTCCCCGAATCCCGCTACACAGGAACAAGCGCGGGTTGCGAAAATTCAAAACATCACATCATACACAGAACGGGTATAAATAGTACCCCTACTAATGATATCGTACCACTTCCTAGCCAAACTATTACACACGAAAGCATTTGATAAGAAAAGAAATATTCGGTCAAACATTTTAACGATTAATACGAACGCAAGGGATTACCTGAAATCGTGTCTGCGTCCTCCTCTGCCTCCTTCGTAGAGATACTAAGGCCCTAGCCTCAGTCTTTGGCTTGTCTTCCAATTTAACCCTAGAAGAGTTTCCCCGCTCAGAACCTCCCGCCTTTTTTTCAGTGCACCGGGATGCCAAATGCCCAGACCCCTCACACCGGTAACAAGTCAACGTCGGACACTCTTAGTGGAAGTGTCCAGCTTTCGCACATCGGAAACAAGTTATAGACCTGGACCTACATTCCCCACTATGCGGTTTCCCACACTTCTTGCATCTCCCATCATAAGCGTCTCCCCTAAACTTCGACGTTTCAGCTCTTGCTTTCTTTCCTGCCGACACGGAATCATTGCCCCCGTAACGCTTGCCATTGGAGTTAGAGCTCAGTTTCCAATCTTTTCCCGGTTCAGCTGGGCTCACCTTCTCTCTCTGTTCATACAATGTACCTGCTAGGGTAACCACCGAATGGAAAGAGCTCATGCCGGTGGTCACCACACCCCTACGAACATCTACCTGAAGACCCTTCACGTACTTTTTGATTCTTTTATCTTCAGGTGTAACTAGATCGGGACATAAGCGAGCCATTTGGTTGAATTTTGTAGTATACTCTCGATGTGACATATCACCCGCTTCTAAGACTAAGAATTCCTTCTCCATCTTATCTAATTCATGCGGAGGGCAAAAATGATCGATAACCAACTGCTTCAACTCTTCCCAAGCCATCCTCCTAACGGAACGATTACCCATAGCCTGAGCTAGATTATCCTACCAATATAGTGCCTCAGAACGAAACGAGGCAGCAGCATAGGTCACCATATCCTCCTCTCTGCACTTAGTAACCCTCAGTATAACTTCTATCTCTCTAACCCACTGATGAGCTGTCAACGCATCTTTAGTACTATCGAAAGCGGGAGGGTCGCACTTCTTGAAATCCCCATACGAACAGCCTCTAGAAGGTACACTAAACGCACGAACCTCTTCCTCCTTCTCACTTGACACCACCACCTCATCCTCAACCTGAGTCTCTTGTCTCTTTCCCTGCTTACCTGCACTATTACCAACCATTGACTCTTTTGCCACCCTAACCACCTTAGCAACAATCTCGGGAATAACACTCTGAAGAACCTGGTAAACCTCATCTGCGAGGCCCACGCGCATAGCAGGACCTAAGGCGGGGTTATCCCCTTCCTCATTAATCGGGGTTTCCTCCTGCTGGGAGGTAGGGATCTCACTCTCAGCTTCGGCACGTGGCTTATGACCACGGCCGCTAACACTCGGACGACCTCTCTCAGCAGTACGAGTATTAACCATTACTTATCCCTACAAGACAGAATTTTAACACGGTCAAGTACAAGTAGTATTTAGAACATGGAATGTAAGGGTAAACTGCTAATAACATTGATCAAGTGTTATTAATTGTTTACTTTACCCGCCCATCCTAAGCACCCCCTGCCCCTAACCATCTTAGCATCCCATCTAACATTTAAGCATTTATGCACATAATAGAACTCTAATGCTTATAAAACGAATAAATAATTATAAAAATTACCTCTTGGCGTGCAGCTACTCGCGGTTGGCATTTCTAGTCCTTTCTTTTACAGTTCGAGTCCAAGCATCCGAGAATGATCGAATCCCTTGAACCATGGCTCTGATACCAACTTGTAAGACCCCGAATCCTGGGAATCCTACAGTTGGTAATCACATCCACAATTTCACAAAAATTTAAAACCAAACGATTCGTTTTTTATTTAGAACAAGTTCAGAGTAAATAACAGCGGAAAAAGTGTAGTTATTTAAAGAAAATCTCAAACAAGGGTACAAGTGTCCAAAAATCCAATATAAATATAATATCCGTTTTATTGGATATCCTCGACCAAAAATGTCTTCAACCTTCCGAGTAGTCCGCAGCATGTCCAAGCGATAACCTCCAATCCTTAACCTGAAAATCAATCTAACATACACACAAAGTCAGCTAGAGCTGAGTGAGTTCAAGTTTTCATAAACGACATTCATTAAACAATTTAAATTCCATGAGTATGAAATGTAGGGGAAAATCATGAGTAATTAGTTACATAATTTCCCTTAGTCAAAACATAAGTCCATAAAATCGTAAATAGCTTTTCTTATTCAAATCATAAGTAAATAAAACATTAAACATCTTTCACGTAGCACGGGACTCCTTACCCCAGGTCTTCCCCGAGTAATATATTTGACCCAGCCGCGGTTTAGCAAAACCATTAAAATCATGTAACACGAGCCTCCTCACCCCGAGTCATCCCCAAGTAATATATTTGACTCAGTTACAGTTTAAATAAAACAATTCACGCAACACGAGCCTCTTCACCCCGGGTCATTCCCAAGTAATATATTTGACTCGGTCGCGGTTTAACATACCCAAACACGTGATACGGGCCTCCTCACCCCAGATCTTCCCCAAGTAATATATTTGATGTAAGGCCCCGTTACCGGTAACCCTACTTTCGTGTTGGATTTACTCATAAACACAGTTCTAACTATCAGAGTTGATTAAAACATTTACGCGGAAAATAAAACTTTCATAAAACATTACAATATTTCACAACTTGTCCCAAAACATCCCTTGTCTTCCACATTAAAACATCGTAAGTCTTCAGATGCCAGACTCCTGTTCAGTGCCATGTGTCTCCTCAAGCGAGCTGCCTCATCCTACTCACCTGCGTGCATACTAAAAGTCAGCTACGCTGAGTGAGTTCTAGTTAATCACATAATCATACAATACCTTCTTACATTTCATACTTAATCTCTTAACTTTCTTTCATATACACCTAAGTGCTCTTACCTTCATTTTTACTTTCTTACTTTCTTTACATACATAATCATACTTTTTAAAGAGCCTTTCGCCCTATAACCTCACAGATATTATAAGGGTCTGGTCCCTTGTTTTCGAATATTAGAAGGGTTCGATTCCCTAACATCACAGATATTATAAGGGTCTGGTCCCTATCATCACAGATATTATAAGGGTCTGGTCCCTAGTTTTCGAATATTAGAAGGGTTCGATTCCCTAACATCACAGATATTATAAGGGTCTGGTCCCTATCATCACAGATATTATAAGGGTCTGGTCCCTAGTTTTCGAATATTAGAAGGGTTCGATTCCCACTTCGTTACCATACAACCATACATCATACCTCAAGTATTATTAGGGCTCGGTACCCTTTTCGTAACCATACAACCATACATTATCATTTCTTTCTTCTATTATCACTACCATGCTCATATACATAACATACATAACATTCTTACCTATACCTAGCGTTACAACCTGACAGTACGTGCAATATCCGAAGATCGTTCACGTACCATCAAGCAACCATTCTTACATAACACATATATCACATAGGGCATACACTTGTCACTTAGGATAAATGTATTAACAACACATCAAGTATGCACACAGCCCCGAAAACATAACAAGGAATGGGGCTAGAAACTCACCTGAACACGGTTACGTTCACCGTTAATCGTAATTCCTTTCTTCAGTTGTGCACGGCTGACTGTATAACAAGTATACGTATCAATTAACTATCACTTCTCATAATGTATTTCTATCTTTATATGACCCACAACGAACGGGGGTCCGGGGGGCAGCGCCCCTGGCAGCGGGGTCTAGGGGCGGCAGCCCCTAGCAGGGTCCAAGGGGCAGAGCCCCTGGCTGGGGTCGAGCTGCCAGGTCAGCTTGGAAAAATTTTATTTCCATTAACTGTCTTAACACATTTTTCATTAGATTTTTAATTTATTTTCTAAACGAACTTGGCTTTAGGCGAAGTTAAACCTTAGGCGAACTTGGCTTTAGGCGAAGTTAAACCTCAGGCGAACTTAGCTTTAGGCGAAGTTAAACCTCACGCGAACTTAGCTTTAGGCGAAGTTAAACCTCAGGCGAACTTAGCTTTAGGCGAAGTTAAACCTCAGGCGAACTTGTCATCAGGCGAACTTAAACCTCAGGCGAACTTGTCATCAGGCGAACTTAGCTTGCAGGCGAAGTTCATCAGGCGAACTTAGCTTGCAGGCGAAGTTCATCGCTTGAAGGCGAAGTTGCCCAGGTGAAGGCGAAGTTGCCCAGACAGCCTGCTGTTTGGTTTCTGTCCAACATTTCGAGCGATTTTAACACCCCCGCTATGGTTCAATATCACCCACTACGCTTCCCGACCATTTCCGGTCACTTAACACTAAAAAGCTTGGATCTTTAAACTTCAAAGTTCAAGGATCTTACCTTTTTGAGCTTGTTGGATCTTGTTTCCTAGCTTAATCACAACCAACCGCTCTCTCTTCTCTCTCGGATCTTGGTCTCTCTCTCTACGGCTCTCGGCCTCTCTCTCTCTCCTCGGATCTCGGCCGCCGGTCGGCTGGTGTATGGGGTGTGTGTGTGTTTTGGAAGTGTGAAAGAATAGATGTAAATGAAGATATTTTTGGGTTTAGGGGATATTTATATCCCTTAAATCCCATTCTCATTTAACCCATCTCAATTAATCCAAGCCCCTGATCCACTCCTACCCGATATTAATAATTAAAAACGCGAAATCACTAACATAACTTTCTTTATTCAACATTATAAATTTTAGGATGTTACATTTGACCTGACCACAGTTTTCAGAACGGCGGGCCTCATCACCCCGTGTCTTCCCCGAGTAATATATTTGATCCTGCCGCGTCATAAACATGCAACACGAGCCTCCTCACCCCGGGTCTTCCCCGAGTAATATATTTGACCCGGTCACAATTTACCAACACATACACATTCACATACACACATACAAACATCTAATTCAAATATCCAACCAACATTATCATCACATACAATCCATAACCGGCGAGGCCTTCCCCTTCTGGGGAATGTTGCATGAGTATGTACGAGACGGACTCGTGTGTCATAGTTATTGCCTTTTAATGAGACGAACTCATTGTGTTGCATAATAAAGTACTTTGTTGTATTAGGATCATGTTTACATCATGGTTACAAAAATTACAATTTTGACTTTCTTGTCTTTTCGTCACAGAGGGGTTATTGTTTGATCCTTAGACTTTTTGTTTATGCCCTTAGGCGTAGTACTTTCGAAGTTGCATTGAATTCTAGGTCCTAGGAACCTCCTTCCCCGTCGAATCTGCCAATCTGTAGGCCCCCTTGTCTCCTGCCCAGATAACTTGATAGGGCCCCTCCCATTTAGGCCCCAGTTTCCCCTGATCTTCCTTTCTACTCGCATCTTTTTCTCTTAACACCCAGTCCCCTTTTTTGAACTTTACCTCCATTACTCTTGCATTGTAGTACCTTTCGATTTTTTTCTTGTATTCCACCTCCCGTCTCACTGCCTCCTCACTCATTTCTTCCGCCAGATTCAGGTTCAACCTCAAATCTTCCTCAACTCTCCCTTCCCTTTGTAGAGTTCGCTGGGTTGGTACCCTGATCTCCGCAGGGATCATAGTTTCTGTTCCATACGTTAGACTGAAAGGTGTTTCTCCGTTGCTCGTTTTAGGCATTGTTCTATGCGCCCATAAGACATGAGACAACTCTTCTACCCACGATCCCTTTTCTCTCCCCAGTCTTGCTTTAATTCCCTCTACCACACTTTGGTTTGCTCTTTTTACTTGGCCGTTGGATTGGGGGTTGGCTACTGACGTGAACGTTTGCTTGATCTTCAATTGCAGGCACAATTCCCTGAATGGGTTATTGGCGAACTGCTTCCCATTGTCACTAACTATGGCGTATGGTAGCTCAAACCTGTAAACAATGTTTTCTCATACAAACCTCTTGATCTGCTCACCTGTGATAGTTCAAAACGGCTTGGCTTCCACCCATTTTGTAAAGTAGTCGATTGCTACCACCAAAAATTTTGCCCTTCCTGTTCCCTCCGGAAAGGGTCCCACAAGGTCTACCCCGCACTTTTGGAATGGCCACGAGGAGCTTACCGAGATTAGTGCTGATTTTGGTTTTCTTCCCACCGGGGCATGTATCTGGTAACTGTCGTGTTTTTGTATCTCTTTGACAGCGCTAAAGAACATCGCTGGCCAGTAGTACCCGACTCTCATCGCACGTGCCACAATCATTTTAGCTCCCATATGCATTCCGCAAATCCCCTCATGTATTTCCCTTATCACATATTCTGCCTCTTCCTCATTAATACACTTTAGGGAGGGTCCCAAATAAGACTTCCTGTATAAAATCCCTTCGATCATTTCATATTGTAACGCTTTGACCTTCAGTTTCATTTCTTCCTCTTTATCCTCTGGAACCTTCCCCTCCTGAAGGTACTCAACGATGGGGGTCATCCAACTTTCTCTTTGGGTTTCTACATTGGTTACCATAGCTTCTGTTACCGACGGTTGCTTGAGGGTTTCCACTTTTACTTCTTTTGCCAAATGATCAAAAGCTACTACTGCCAGTTTACTCAAAGCATCTGCTTTTTTATTCGAACCCCTTGGGATGTGTATCACTTCCGCTTCTTCGAACTCCTTCATTAGTTCCTGAGTTACTCTCAAGTATTCTCTTATTTTCGGGTCCCTAGCATCATAGGTCTCTCCCACCTGGTTGGCTACCAAAAGTGAGTCAACGTGAGCTTGCACTTTCCTTACTCTTATTCCCTTGGCGATCCTGAGCCCCGACAAAAGTGCCTCATGCTCTGCTTCGTTGTTCGTGCTCGGGAAATTCAACCGTATTGCATAAGACAGCTCTATCCCTTCAGGGCTTACTAAAATTAGCCCCGCCCCACTTCCCTCTTTGTTGGAGACCCCGTTAGTGTATAGTTTCCACCAAGGTTCCTCTTTCCTTACCATTGCCTTCCCCTTACCCCCTGCCTCATGTTCTTCTCCTTTTTAATTATCCTCTCCCCCTTCCGTTTCTGCTAAAAAATAGCTAGCACTTGTCCTTTGATGGACGTCCTTGGTCGGTACTCGAGTGTATGATCCCCCAACTCTACTGCCCATTTTGTTAGTCGGCCTGAGATCTCGGGTTTCGATAATACTTGCTGCAGAGGTTGGTTGGTGAGTAGTCGCACGACATGCGCCTGAAAGGACCTTCGGAGTTTCCTTGCTATGTAAATCAAAGCCAATACCAGTTTTTCTACCGACAGGTATCTTTCTTTCGGTCCCTTCAATGTTTGACTTATGAAACAAATGGATACTTGTGTTTCTCCTCTTTCCACCATCAGCACAGAACTTATTGTTTTTGACATTTGGGAGAGATACAATATCAATGTATCTCCCGGCTGAGGGGTTGCGATTGTGGGGAGGTGGCATAGGTGTTTCTTCAGCTCCTGGAAAGCTTCCTCTGCTTCCCTATCCCAGCAGAACTTGCTTTTCTTTGTACTTCTTCTCAAGATAGCCATAAAGGGTAAGGTCCTTTCTGCTATCTTGGAAAGAAATCTGTTAAGGGCCACAAGTCTCCCATTGAGCCTCTGTAGTTCTTTGAGGTTCTTGGGGGACTTCATCTGGATTAGTGCCTCCACCTTATCCGGATTGGCTCGAATTCCCCCTTTTGTTACCAGTACCCCCAAAAACTTCCCCTCTTTCACCCCAAAAGAGCACTTTCCCGGATTCAGCTTCATATTGGCCATTCTTAGTGTTTGAAACGTTTCTCTTATGTCTCTCAGCATTCCCTCTTCATGTTTGCTTTTTACGACCAGATCATCTACATAAATTTCTACATTTCTGTCCCTTTGCTCTTCAAAGAGCTGGTCCATAAAACGCTGGTATGTGGCCCCTGCGTTTTTTAGACCAAACGACATCTTAGTGTAACAGAAGGTCCCCTCATCAGTATAGAAAGCCGTCTTCTCTTCATCTTTGGGGGTCCATCTGTACTTGATGGTATCCCTTATACGCGTCCAAGAAGCACCTTAAGGGATATTCTGCCAAATATTCTATCTTCTTTTCCACTTCGGGGAGTGCGTATGCATCCTTCGGGCAAGCCTTGTTCAGATCTTTGAAGTCAATACACATTCGCCAACTGTTGTCAGCTTTGGCTATCATCACTGGGTTGGAAATCCACTGGGGGTATTTTACCCTCCTAACTATTCCAGCTTGTAATAACTTTCGGGTTTCCTTTAGTACAACTTGGCTTTTTCTGGCCCCAGACATCTTTTCTTTTGCTTAACAGGTTCCATCTAATGGAACTCTTTAAAGCTGTGCTGAACTTGGTTTCGAGGAATCCTCGTCATGTCTTCATGTCTCCATGCGAATATATTCATGTTCCTTAACAGTAGTTCTTTTAGCCCCGCCTTCCCTTTATCTGTTAACGAGGTTCCTATCTTGACCGTCTGATCGGGGAACAACCCATTGAGGACCCATTCCTCCGTCCCTACATGCTTCTTTTTTGACTTTCCTTCCGGGTCTACGCTGGCTAAAATCTCAGCGGAGGACCGTATTGTTGCTACCCCTTTGGAGATTGGGAATTTGATGCAACCGTGCGCCGTGGATGCAATAGCTCGGAGGGCTCTCATGCCAGGACGTCCCAGTATGATGTTGTACTTTGAAGGACCTCTAACCATTGAGAACCGAAGCTGGACGGTTCGAGTCTTCCTGCCCTCCTTCAGGCTAAAAGGGAGGGTAATGGAGCCCAAAGGCTTGACTACTTCTCCCGAGAAACCAACCAAAGGGCATACATCTTCTTCCAAACGGTCCCGTACCTCCTTCTGGAGCCTTGCGAAACAGTGTTCGTACATGACTTCCACCCCGCTTCCCCCCATCTACGTGGACCCGTGCGACCCGGTGTCCCGCCACACTGGCTGATATGTTCAAGGGCATCTCCCTAGCGTCCTCATTAGTTAACCCTGAGAACGATAGGGAGACATTCATCCATACAGGATTATGAGGAAATGCCTCACCTTTCCCCCTCTTAATACGCCAGTCCTCATGTCCCTCCTCCTCCTCCTCCCCTTTTCATCGAATCATATCGACAAAATGTCTATCTTCATCTTCTTCCTTGACCTTTGAAGTTTCTTCCTTAGGAGGGAGCGGCAAATGTCCCGCCTTTAGGACCGCTTCCCATAAATGTTTTAACTGCACGCAGCTCTCGGTGGAGTGCCCCGGACTTTTGTGACAGTTGCAATACCCTAGAGGGTTGGGCCGGTAGGGCTGCTTCAGTTGAGTGGGGGCTCTTGGAGTGTACTTGGTTCGGTCGGCCATCATCACATCTCTATGCCCCGTGTTAAGCAGATCTCCCAGAAGAGGTCTGGGACGAAAAGTTTCTGTCCTACCAGGGGTGGACAATCGAGGAGGATAGTAGGATACATTGACTGTCACACCCCAACCTAAGGCGGAAATGCCGGGGCGTGATCCGATTGCTCACAGCTTAAAGATACTATCATAATATAAATGTGACAATATCTATTTAATTATTTTATTGAAAGAATACACACAATATCCAAATATTACAAACAATTTAAATACATGAATGTAAGCTCAAATAATGATTATCTTGTTTATATCCTTGGGTCTTATCTAAGTGTCCAACTTCAATCTTCAATACAAAAAAACCTGCATATGCCTAGAAAATGGAATAGAGTTTATCAACAACACATGTTGAGTGAGATGATCACTAATTTTGACACAACAAATAGTTATATAATAAATAATAAGTGTTAAAAGTGCAAACCAATCTATGTGGTAATAATCAATCAAACCTTAACAAACCATGTATATAACCAAATCGTGCTAGTGTCGTTGCCAAGCGAATCAGGCATTGATTACAATGACTAAAATTGTCGTTTTACCTTCGCCAAGCGAATCGGGCTCCGGTTACTATGACGATCATATGATCATACTAATGAGAACCCTATACAAATGGTATATGTTGGACCTCTCTGAATGTTGTCAAGTAAACAATTAAACATGTAGTAATTAGCAAATAACATTCAACTGATATTCACACAATGATTATGTTTGCGAGTTTGTATATATATATATATATATATATATATGATAGAAAATATGAGTAGGTACGCATATGTCCCCAAAACATTTAAAACAGTGTATAAAAAGGGGAATGATCAAACTCACCTTAGATTAAAGGCAAGTGATTAATAATTAAGATAAACGAACTAAAGATTATGCGAATCGTCCACTACGCGTCAAACGAGATTAATGATCAGAACCGGAAACTTTGAGATATGATAATATAAGTAAAAAAGAACTCGTGGCCGCTGGAATCAATCCAAACGGACGTTTAGAACTCCGGTTATGTTAAATTAAACGTTTAAGCGAGCTGGTACTGACCAGAATCCGAACAGCGAGTCGGAAGTCGGGTTTTGGTCAGTAGCCTTAAAATGTCGTTGCGAGAATAAAAGTCTTCTGGACTGAACGGTGAATCCGAACAGAAGTATGAGAAAACGTTAAGTCAAACTTGTTGACTATTATGCTCTTAAAAGGGTTTGAGTCCAATTGACCACCGAGACTCCCTCAATCAGCAAAATTGATTGAGGGCTTTTGTTCTACAGATAAGAATCTACAATATTGAAGAAGACAACTTACCCGAATGATGAATGGAATAAGATATAATCAAGGTCAAAGGGTCTTCAAGCTTGAAAGTTAACGAAGCAATAAGAACTTGATAAATTCTTGAAGAAACCGACAATGGGGAAAGGAATTCGTGGGATATAGAGATGGTGGCTGATATTGAAGTAATAATTTAGGTTTTTATGATATGACTTATTTAAATATTAAGGGTTAAGATTTGTTTATTAGGAAATACCCATTTTAGGAAACCGAATAATCAATTAATGACCAAATCGGGTATAATAACTTAAAGATATCGGTTTGTACAGCAATAGCACGAAATTGGAATGTTTTATAAAATTAGTTGACATATCCTGGAGCTTAAGTTTCGTTAATTTAATCGAAAATAGGAAAGAATTGGCAAAACTAGTTCCTGTAGTTCCCGAAAATGCGATTTTTAGACGTTTTAAGCGATTTTAAATGTTTCTACGGACTATTTGAAAGTTATGAAATTGTAAAATAAGTTAAGCCAAGTTAAAAACCAATAAAAACAAATTTTAAATAGTTCGAAAGATCCGAATTACATTCTCAAATCGGTTTAAACAAATACTAAAAATCTGAGATGTTACATTGACAGGATGTGGGGACTTATAGGGGGAGAACCGGATCCCTTCTCCGGGTGTCCTACCCTGTCCTTCTTGGTTGCCCACATATCTTCCCACCGTTCCCCCCTTTTTTCCTTCCCACCCCCTTAGCTTGGACCCCGTGTCTTTCCCCCTGACAAAAGCTCGAACTCTGTCCATGAGCTGATCAAAGGTGGCTGGGAAATCTTCTCCCAGCTTTTCTGTGAGCTGGGAAAACCTGACCCCATTAACGAACCCACTGATCTTCATTACTTCCGGCACTCCCTTTATATTCATGCGTTCAGATATATACCTTTCCATGAATTGCTCTACTTTTTCTTCATCTCTTCTTCGCATTTGAAGGATTTCGTTGGGATTTTTCATGGCCTTTCTTTGCTGACTAAAATTTCAGAGGAACTTCTCCCTTAATTCTTCATAACTGTCAATACTTCCAGGCTTTATGCTATCGAACCATACCTGGGCTCCCCCCGTCAGCATTTGGGGGAACATTAGACATCATACTGGCATGGACCAATCGCTGACCAGCCCAACACCCCGATAGGCATGCATATGGTCTTTTGGATCCTGCGTGCCGTCATACTTGTCAACCGTGGAGGGGTATTTTAACTTCGGGGGTAGCGGTGCCTCAGCTATATGTTTAGTGAACTTGGTGACGTCGGACGTGTCCCTGAGCCGATAGGGACCTTCCAACGGGTTTCCCGATATTTTCTCTTTCCCCTTAGCGGTGGATAGGAGGGTCATCAAAGATTCTATCAACGCCACGGGACCCTCGGTGGGAACACCGGGCCTTCTGTGTTCAACTGTGACCCGGACGTCTCGAAAGAGAGCCGAGTACGCGTGTTTCTAGTTTTCCTTTATTCTCCTCTTTGTCTACAAAGGCTCTTAGGGCGTCCCTATGAGCTCGTATGAACTCCGGGGTGACCTTCCACCCTTCCTTCTCTCAGTCTTCCTCTTGGGGCTCTTCTTCCTCCCCTTCTCGTCCCGTGAGATCCTCCACAAGGATAGGTCCTCCGTCTATTATTCAGGCGTCTGGTTCCTGCTAGACTTCGCTTGCTTCTTCGTTAATGGCGTGACCTTTCCCTGAACCTGAAGGGAAAGGTGGTGGCATGCTTTTCAAGATTTGATCGGCCATTCTTGGATGTTACGGTAAGACCTGTGATCAAGAGGTCCCACAGATGGCGCCAATGTTGTATCCTATTCCGGCTGACCGGGGAAGGCTCCTAACGATTACAAGAATGGGATCAATGTAAGTGTGTGTGTTGTATTTGGTATGTATTGAGTGAATGAATGTTACAAATGTCATCTCCTCTCTATTTATAGAGGGGAACGTGTATATACAAAGACCTACGGTCTATGACTTCCGGCTGGGTCCTTTGGTCTTCTCTTCTTTCCCATGGGCCTTGCTTCATTCGAAGATCTTTATCTCCTGGTTACTATCCCCTATCCTGGATCATGCGTGTCTCAGGCCACCCACCGGATCGGACATGTTGCATGAGTTTCCCTCGCAAACCATTTTCCCTCCAAGCCTTCTTCTAGAACCTTTTGTGCTATTGGGTCCAACCTTGTCGGGCCTTGCTTGAGTTACTAGGCTGAGGCCTGCCCATGAGCCTGTCTTATGGCTCTTCAATTACGGGCTTTCTTTTATATGATGAAAATGAACAACTTCATGTTTAATACTTACCGGAAATTCGAAGGATGATAAAGAACATAAAAGGTTGACTTTTAAAGTCAAAGTAGCAAGACTTTTCAAATTAAACCTGTCATGATATATATTTTATTGTTTATGCTTTGTAGTTATGTTTATGGTTTTGTTAGTGATAACCGAAATCCTGGGCATGACGGGCTTTGGGTTTAGATTGGGCTTGGCTTATGTGCCTTGTACTACCCTATATATACTTAGGCTTATTATTATTTAGGGTTAGACATTGCAAGTAACATCTTTTGTAATCGGTTTGCTAGAGGGACTTAAGTACCCGGCATAATATACATGTGCTTTGAAGTCTACTATTGTGTTCATCGTTCGTTATTTCATCTTGTTCTTGAATCACCACTTTGCTAGTTTCCACCTAACAAACTGTTTTACTTGATATCATATTGAAAGATCTTGTCTCGGGACTTATAAAACCACCAATAATCGATAAAACATAAGATTAGGCTTGAGGGATGTTAGTTTATATAGAGGGGTCGGCTAAACTTGTTTACTTAACGAGATTTGGTGTATCACATGATTAAGGTAAGAAATTAATGCGAATTAACCGATTAATCTCAACTTTTACAACACATTAACGAATTAACATAGCATAAATGTCCCAATACATGTCTTGGAGGTTACTTCAAGAGATTAAGTCAATAGGAATCGAATTGGGATCAAATCAAAGATGCGAAAATTTTTTAACCGACAGCGTCATTGGTCGCGCATCATGACAGGCTGGCTTGGATTAAAAAGCGCGAGGCGAACAAAAGCGAAGAGATATTCAGCCGAGGTGCAAAGCGAAAAGCACAAAAGCGACCGCTTTTTGAATGCGAGACGACCTTATTTTAAAAAAAAAATATTTAATTATTTATAAACCACATATTATTTACAAACCACATTACAATATATATTAAACGTCTAAAATATCAACATATATATATCCCAAAATTCCAAAAGTAGTATAGAACAATTTTTTGAGTATCATGTTACTCGCCCAAAATATCAAAGTAGGATAAAAGCAAGTTATTGAGTACCAAATTACTCGAAAGCGTTTCCAAAATAACACTATTCAAAATTGTTTCAACTTTTAGAAGTTTATTACCAAATGTGAAAAGTGCAGAAATGGCTAATTATAAAGGTTAAGTTGAAAATGGGTTAACTGGTCGCTTTTTGTACATAAAGCCTTCGCCTCCTCGCTTTTTCGCTTTGTTTTCGCTTTGAACAAAAGCGCAAAAAGAGTTCTCTTTTTGAACAGATTTCGCCTTGGGTAGGCAAAAGCGTTGAGGTGCTCGCCTTGGGTCGCTTCTCGCCTCACCTCGCCTTAAGCGCGCTTTTTTAAACCAAGCGGCCTGGAGCTTCTCCCGTCGCGTAGCAGTGACCGACTGATATTTTCCAGAAAAGTTAATCCGTTGCAATACAAATACAAGAAATGGAAAAACCTAAATGTTATAGTTAGTGGTGATTTGGTTCATGGTGGTAATGAGGGTGTCTGGCTAGGACCACTTGTTGGGCAGCGATTTTTTCTTGGTTGATAAATAAACGATCGATTTTGTCTACCACGACTGTGATCTGGTCTTCACGTAACGAAGGAAGCATGAGGATGATTTATGAGATCACCAAATTAATAGAGGCTGATTCTACATGGCCAATCTCTTGAGAGACCCGTAGAGTGGGTTAAGTTCGAAGAACAAGAAAAGAAGAAACAATAACTTTTGGAACGATTTTTGAATATTTTTCTTATTCTTTTTCCGAGTTAAGTTCTATTTTAGTACCCATGGTTTGTTCAACTACGCAAATTTAGTACCGTTTTTTTGAATTTATTGCAAATGACTACTTCATATTTCTAAAACTTGTCATATTAGTCCATTTTTTAACCTCATCTATTTTAAATCGGGGATAAACTGGTAATTTCATATATTTTATTTAGGAAAAACATAAGGTTGAAATATATGAATTAAAATCTAAACTCCTTTGAAAGTAGAGTGACCTTTGTGCAATTTTCAAAAATAATAATAATAATAATAATAATAATAATAATAATAAATCCCAATCCCGTTACCTTCCTGTCTTTCCAAGCGTAGCCATCTCGCTGCTAGCGAGCTTGGTTATTTTTTCCTGCCAACACCAAACGGTTAGCAAGACCAGTCCACAACATTAATTCTTTTCTATTTCGTAATCATAATGTATAACAACTATCTCCTAATCTTTCGCTAGAGTTAATTTGGTTTTAAAAACTAATAATATAATCAACTTAGACACTTTATCTATTGATCAAGCCAAATAAATACACCCATACTCACTCATTTGATGATTGCAAACACACTCATATGCTCAATTCCCCCCAAACATCAACTCCGTGATCATCTTGGAACTCGCCACCATCTAGAACCTGGAACTAGTCAACTAGCATCAAATCGTCCACTTATCAGGGAATTTATTCTTGCACTTGCACCTCCTTATGTAGACATTAGACAATTATTGATCAATTTGTGGATTTCATGTAAGGCCCCGAACCCGGTAGCCCTACTTTAGCGTCGGATTTACTCATAAACACAGTTCTTCAAATCAGAGTTTATTAAAACTTTTCGCGGAATATAAAACATTCATAAAACATTACATATCAATTCATAATCATGTCTTAAAACATTCCTCTTGTCTTTCAAAATCAAAACATAACTTATAAAACATATCAGATCTTCAGATGCCAGGCTTTAGTCTTCTGCCATGTGTCCTCCACTCAAGCCAGCCGTCTCATTCTACTCACCTGCGTGCATACTAAAAGTCAGCTACGCTGAGTGAGTTCTAGTTAATCATACAATACCATACAATACCTTATTACATACATACGTACTTAACCTCATAACTTTCTTTCATACACACATAAGTACTCATACCTTCACTCTTACTTATATACTTTCTTTCTTACTTACATACTTTCTTTACATTCATAATCATACGTTTTAAAGAGCCTTTCGCCCTATAACCTCACAGATATTATAAGGGTCTGGTCCCTAACATCACAGATATTATAAGGGTATGGTCCCTATCCTCACAGATATTATAAGGGTCTGGTCCCTAACATCACAGATATTATAAGGGTCTGGTCCCTATCCTCACAGATATTGTAAGGGTCTGGTCCCTAACATCACAGATATTATAAGGGTCTGGTCCCTATCCTCACAGATATTGTAAGGGTCTGGTCCCTAACATCACAGATATTATAAGGGTCTGGTCCCTAACATCACAGATATTATAAGGGTTTGGTCCCTTGCTTTCGAATATTAGTAGGGTTCAGTTCCCTCTTCGTTACCATACAACCATGCATCATACCTCGAGTATTATTAGGGCTCGGTACCCTTTTCGTAACCATACAACCATACAACCGTCATTTCCTTATTTTATTAACTTTATTACGTTCATACACATAAACATTCATATCATACTTGCCATATTTATAACGTTACAACCTGACAGTACGTGCAATATCCGAAGATCGTTCACGAACCATCAAGCAATCATTCATACATATCACATATACCACATATGGCTTTATAACGTTACAACCTGACAGTACGTGCAATATCCGAAGATCGTTCACGAACCATCAAGCAATCATTCATACATATCACATATATCACATATGGCATACACTTATCACTTAGGATAAATGTATTAACAACACATCAAGTATGCACACAGCCCCGAAAACATAACAAGGAATGGGGCTAGAAACTCACCTGGATCCTGTTACGCTCGCCGTTGATCGTAATTCCTTTCTTTAACTGGGCTCGGCTAACTGTATAATATTTACACATATCAATTAACTACTACTACTCGTTTTGTATTTCTATCTATATATGACCCACAACGAACGAGGGTCCGGGGGCAGCGCCCCTGGTAGCGGGGTTCTAGGGGCGGCAGTCCCTAGCGGGGTCCAAGGGGCAGAGCCCCTGGCTGGGGTTAAGCTGCCAGGTCAGCTTGGAAAAATTTTATTTTCGATAACTGCCTTACCACATTTTCCATTAGGTTTTTAATTTATTTTATAATCGAACTTCACTTCAGGCGAAGTTAAACCTTAGGCGAACTTGGCTTCAGGCGAAGTTAAACCTTAGGCGAACTTGGCTTCAGGCGAAGTTAAACCTTAGGCGAACTTGGCTTCAGGCGAAGTTATCCTTAGGCGAACTTGGCCGTAGGCGAAGTTATACCTTAGGCGAACTTGGCTTCAGGCGAAGTTAAACCTTAGGCGAACTTGGCTTCAGGCGAAGTTATACCTTAGGCGAACTTGGCCGTAGGCGAAGTTAACCTTAGGCGAACTTGGCCGTAGGCGATGTTATCCTTAGGCGAAGTTACGCTTGAAGGCGAAGTTACGCTTGAAGGCGAAGTTCATCAGGCGAACTTAATCTTGCAGGCGAAGTTATCGCGCTGCAGATCTGTTTGCCCATAACTCCTTCGTTTCTTAGCCAAATAACTCGATTTTGGTACCCACGGAATCGTATGATCGGCGCCTACAAATCCCAACCATCAAATCGGCCTAAAATCGACGTTTTAGGGGTCCGATTTGGGCAGTTTGGGTTTCGGGTCCGGTTAACCCATCCAATCCTAACCATTTACAGTAATAATAGATTTGTTGGATTGTTCTTACCTTACCAACTCAGATCTATCAACAAAATCTCGGGTTTCGGCTTCGAATCTTGATCGGTTAGTATGTGTGTGTTTTGAGGAGTGTGTGGAGTGTGTGTGGAGTTTGGTGAGAAATGAGATATTTTGGGATTTTGGGGGTATTTATATCCCTGAAATCCCATTCTCATTTATCCTATCTCAATTAATCCAAGTCCATGACCCGCTCCTACCCGATATTAATAATTAAAAACGCGAAATCACTAACATAGCTTTCTTTATTCAACATTATAAATTTTAGGATGTTACAAGTCTTCCCCCCTTAAGGAGGTTTCGTCCCCGAAACCTAACTATTACATAAACAAACTAGGGTAAAACTTGCGCATCTCATCCTCGGCTTCCCAAGTAGCATCTGATCCCTTGCGGTGTTTCCATATTACTTTTACCAAAGGTATAGTTTTGTGACGAAGCTGCTTCTCCTTGCGATCAACGATCTTTATCGGTTGCTCGATGTAGTTCAATTGTTCATCAACCTCAATGTCCATTAATGGCACGTGAGACGTGTCATCAGCTAGACACTTCCTCAGATGAGAAACATGGAAGGTTGAATGAATTCCTTCTAACTCATCGGGTAAATCCAGCTTATAAGCTACTTCCCCCACACGATACAAAATTTTAAATGGTCCAATGTACCTCGGACTTAGCTTCCCTCTCTTTCTAAAACGGATAATTCCTTTCCAAGGCGAGACCTTAAGCATCACATAGTCGCCAACGTTAAACTCAATTGGTCGTCGCCGCTTATCTGCATAAGACTTTTGTCTGTCTTGAGCGGCTTTCATTCTTGCTTTGATCTGATCGAACTTTGAAGACGTTTCTTGAACCACTTCTAGGCTTCCCATTTCTTTCTGACCAATCTCACCCCAACACACCGGGGTTCTACATCGTCTACCGTAAAGCATCTCAAACGGTGGCATACCAATACTCGAATGGTAACTGTTGTTATAGGAGAACTCTGCTAGATGCAGATGATCATCCCAACTTCCACCAAAATCTAAAACGCAAGCACGTAGCATATCCTCAAGGGTTTGGATCGTCCTTTCAGACTGTCCATCGGTTTGAGGATGATACGCCGTACTGATGTTCAACCTCGTCCCCATAGCTTCATGAAATTTCTTCCAGAACCTCGAAGTAAACCGTGTGTCCCTATCAGACACGATCGATAACGGTACTCCATGCTTGGTTACCACTTCCTTGATGAACAAGCTTGCTAACATTTCTGACGAGATGGCCTCTCGTATGGGCAGAAAGTGAGCACTCTTGGTCAAACGGTCCACAATCACCCAGATGGTATCATGTTGCTTAGCTGTACGAGGTAGCTTAGTTATGAAATCCATGGTGATGTGTTCCCATTTCCACTCAGGTATCTCTAGCGGTTGCATCTTCCCATAAGGCTTTTGGTGCTCGGCTTTGACTTGTAAGCAAGTTAAGCACTTACTAACATAATCCACTACATCGTTCTTCATTCCTGGCCACCAGTAATCTCTTTTCAAGTCTTGGTACATCTTTGTAGCTCCTGGATGGATTGAGTACCTTGACTTATGAGCTTCATCTAAGATTCGACTTCTAAGATCACCATGTCGTGGGATCCACATACGGTCGAACCTAGTCTTAACTCCATGAGTGTTTTCCATCAACTCATCTTGCTGGCCATAAATCCTTTCTTTCTTTACTAACCCTTCGTCTACTAACACTTCTGACTGAACTTTGATGATTTCTTCAAAAAGACTTGAGTTCATGATCAACTTGTATGACTTCACGGTTGCAAGGACTTCCTCATTCTTACGACTTAGCGCATCAGCGACCACGTTAGCTTTACCGGGGTAATACTTAATCTCACAGTCGTAATCCTTTATCAATTCTAACCATCTTCTCTGCCTCATGTTCAATTCTTTCTGCTCGAAGAAGTACTTTAAACTCTTATGATCTGTATAGATAGTGCACTTAGTACCGTACAGGTAATGCCTCCATATCTTAAGAGCATGCACTACAGCTGCTAACTCCAAATCGTGCGTCGGATAAGTACTCTCATGGACTTTCAACTGTCTAGACGCGTAAGCTATCACCTTCCCTCGTTGCATCAACACGCAACCTAACCCTTGATACGAGGCATCAGCACAAACAACGAAATCCTCATCACCATCGGGTAAAGTAAGGATTGGAGCTTGCGTGAGTCTCTTCTTCAATTCTTCAAAGGCTTCCTCCTGAAACTTTCCCCAATTGAATACTATCGTCTTTCGGGTCATACCGGTCAACGGTGCGGCTATCTTGGAGAAACCTTCGATGAATCTCCTATAGTAGCCAGCTAACCCTAGGAAGCTTCGTATATCAGTCGGATTCTGCGGAGTCTTCCAATTCGTTATCGCTTCAATCTTAGCTGGGTCCACGGTAATCCCCTCCGGATTAACCACATGACCTAAAAATTGCACTTCTCTTAACCAGAACGCGCACTTCGAAAACTTGGCGTACAACCTATCTTTCTTCAGAACTTCCAATACTTCTCTCAAATGCTCCGCATGGTCAGACTCGCTCATTGAATATATTAATATGTCATCAATGAAAACGATAACTGACTTATCCAACATTGGTCGACACACCCTGTTCATCATGTCCATAAATGCTGCAGGAGCATTTGTTAGACCGAATGACATTACGAGGAACTCGTAGTGTCCATATCGCGTTCGGAACGCCGTCTTAGGGACGTCTGCCTCCTTTACCTTCAGTTGATGGTAGCCTGATCTGAGATCTATTCGTGAGAACCAACTCGAACCTTGCAGTTGGTCAAACAGATCGTCAATCCTAGGCAAGGGGTATCTATTCTTTACCGTAAGCTTATTCAACTCACGATAGTCTATGCACATTCTCATACTTCCATCCTTTTTCTTCACAAACAAAACTGGTGCGCCCCACGGAGAAACACTCGGTCTGATAAAACCCTTGTCGAGGAGTTCTTGCAGTTGGGACATCAATTCCTTCATCTCGGACGGTGCTAGACGGTAAGGCGCCTTCGCGACGGGCTGGGCTCCTGGTACTAGATCTATCTGAAATTCTATCTCTCGCTCAGGTGGCAACCCCGGAAGATCCTCAGGGAATACTTCTGGGTAGTCGCGCACAATAGGAACATTCTTCATTTCTTTCGTCTCGGCCGTAGCGTTGACAACATACGCCAGGTAGGCACCGCACCCTCGCCTTAACAAACCCTCGGCTTTTATCATCGAAATGACATTAAGCCCATAACTCTCCTTATCACCATAAACCGTCACCGCACTACCATCCAATGACTTTAACCTTATCATCTTACTTTTACATACTATCTGAGCCTCAAACTCAGACAACCAATCCATACCCAAGACTACATCGAACCCTCCTAAGGCCATAACATACAAAGTAACAGGGAACTCATGTCCCTCTAACTCTATCTTACAATTCTTAACCATTTTTGTTATTTTCACCGAAGTGTCACTTGCGGTTTCTACTACAAAAGTTTCAGACACTCGGCAGCCTTTCATTTTAGCTAGTTTACTAAACGTCGTAGCTACAAAACTTCTATTCGCACCAGAATCAAATAATACAGAAGCGGAAACATCGTTCACTAGAAACGTACCTGTGACGACATCCGGAATCTGCCTGGCTTGTTCCTGGGTCAGCATGTAGGCTCTAGTTCTGGGCCTAGCTTGATCGGCATCCTTCTTTCCACTACCTCCAGCTACACCTTCAGTGCACTCCCTTGACATATGGCCTGTCTTGCCACATTTGTAACATGTTGGCTTCGCACTGCACTCATTGGCATAATGCCCTACCTTCCCGCACTTATAACAGGCATTCGACCCCATTCTGCATTCTCCACCATGGGCCTTTCCACATTTGAGACAAACATTAGAACTTTTACCCCACTTGCACTCACCACCATGCCTCTTTCTGCAGGTCTTACACGATCTCTTCTCCCACACTTTCTGTTTCTTATCCTTGGAGTTCCATAACTGAGTACCGGGTCGTTTAGCAGGAGTGACCCCTTTCTTCTCTTTCTCTTCGTCCCTTTCCACCCTATCATCTGCGGCCACGTCAGCATAGACCATCTCCGCGAGTCCAACAGCCGAATCAAAAGTAGCAGGTTGAATCGCCCTGACTAACATGCGGACCTTTTGTGGCAACCCCCTCACATAACATTTGATTCTCTTGACCTCAGTGTCAACCATGTCAGGCACCAACCTAGATAGTCGGTTGAACTCCGTGGTATACTCACGATGCGTCATCATACCGGCTTTTAAATTCTGGAACTTCATCTCCGTTCTTTCAACCTCGGCATCTGCGCAGAACTTCTTCATTACCAACTCTTTCAAATCTTCCCACCTCATCTCTTTGATCTCTTCACGGGTCTTCCTCTGTTCCACACTCTCCCACCAATACATAGCCTCATCTACGAATGACTGAGTAGCATAACCCACAGCTTGGTCGGGACGGCATTCGCTAATGCGGATAACCTTGTCCATAGCGGTTATCCACTGGAGAGTAGCGATTGCGTCTCCTAAACCAGTCAGCTTAGGCGGGTCACAACCTTTGAAGGACTTATAGCTGCACCCACCTTGTCCTCCTCTCCTATCATCGACTTTCACAGACTTATCCCCACTCGAGGCCCCTCTTTCACCTTCCCCATCCTTTCTACCATCACCACCCGCCCCTTCAGCAGTTCGCTCACGGCTTCCAGCAGATCCTTCGGGATTCAGGTTCTTCACAGCAGCAACTACAGCCTGAACGATGGCTGCTTGAACTGCGGGGCTAAGTTGAACTTCTTCGTTGTTGTTCTGGTCTCCTCCAGCTGCGCTTCCTTCATCTTCGGTGTGGGAAGCTTCTTCTACCGAAGGTTGCCGGACAAGACGAGGCCTGCCACGACGTCCAGTGCGACCCCCAGTTTCAACAAATTCTCCAGCTCCAGCCATTAGTATTCTAAAGGGGAAAACACAAACATCGTCACTCAAGGAACCGTTTAGTACAAGGATGGTAAGGCTAACAGGTAATAACAGTGGCCAGTTGTGATTAGCTGATCACGTTACTTTCCGTGTCCTATACACTTCCTTTTATGAGTCTATTTGTGCTGGTTCTACTTAAGCAGTTAGTCAATTCAAACAATCAATTATTCCTATCCGTACCATTCTCATATCTTTTCTTTCTCATTAACATATATCATTTAGTCATACCTTTCACCTTTACTGATCTTGCTTGAGCGACACATGGCATTCTTGAACTGGCATCTTCTTTCCTTTCTTACTTAAATCCCATTCTCTGTTCGAGTCTAAGCATGTAGGATGCTTAAATCTCTCGAACTTTGCTCTGATACCAACTTGTAAGGCCCCGAACCCGGTAGCCCTACTTTAGCGTCGGATTTACTCATAAACACAGTTCTTCAAATCAGAGTTTATTAAAACTTTTCGCGGAATATAAAACATTCATAAAACATTACATATCAATTCATAATCATGTCTTAAAACATTCCTCTTGTCTTTCAAAATCAAAACATAACTTATAAAACATATCAGATCTTCAGATGCCAGGCTTTAGTCTTCTGCCATGTGTCCTCCACTCAAGCCAGCCGTCTCATCCTACTCACCTGCGTGCATACTAAAAGTCAGCTACGCTGAGTGAGTTCTAGTTAATCATACAATACCATACAATACCTTATTACATACATACGTACTTAACCTCATAACTTTCTTTCATACACACATAAGTACTCATACCTTCACTCTTACTTATATACTTTCTTTCTTACTTACATACTTTCTTTACATTCATAATCATACGTTTTAAAGAGCCTTTCGCCCTATAACCTCACAGATATTATAAGGGTCTGGTCCCTAACATCACAGATATTATAAGGGTCTGGTCCCTATCCTCACAGATATTGTAAGGGTCTGGTCCCTAACATCACAGATATTATAAGGGTCTGGTCCCTATCCTCACAGATATTGTAAGGGTCTGGTCCCTAACATCACAGATATTATAAGGGTCTGGTCCCTAACATCACAGATATTATAAGGGTCTGGTCCCTAACATCACAGATATTATAAGGGTCTGGTCCCTAACATCACAGTTATTATAAGGGTCTGGTCCCTTGCTTTCGAATATTAGTAGGGTTCAGTTCCCTCTTCGTTACCATACAACCATGCATCATACCTCGAGTATTATTAGGGCTCGGTACCCTTTTCGTAACCATACAACCATACAACCGTCATTTCCTTATTTTATTAACTTTATTACGTTCATACACATAAACATTCATATCATACTTGCCATATTTATAACGTTACAACCTGACAGTACGTGCAATATCCGAAGATCGTTCACGAACCATCAAGCAATCATTCATACATATCACATATACCACATATGGCTTTATAACGTTACAACCTGACAGTACGTGCAATATCCGAAGATCGTTCACGAACCATCAAGCAATCATTCATACATATCACATATATCACATATGGCATACACTTATCACTTAGGATAAATGTATTAACAACACATCAAGTATGCACACAGCCCCGAAAACATAACAAGGAATGGGGCTAGAAACTCACCTGGATCCTGTTACGCTCGCCGTTGATCGTAATTCCTTTCTTTAACTGGGCTCGGCTAACTGTATAATATTTACACATATCAATTAACTACTACTACTCGTTTTGTATTTCTATCTATATATGACCCACAACGAACGGGGGTCCGGGGGCAGCGCCCCTGGCAGCGGGGTTCTAGGGGCGGCAGTCCCTAGCGGGGTCCAAGGGGCAGAGCCCCTGGCTGGGGTTAAGCTGCCAGGTCAGCTTGGAAAAATTTTATTTTCGATAACTGCCTTACCACATTTTCCATTAGGTTTTTAATTTATTTTATAATCGAACTTCACTTCAGGCGAAGTTAAACCTTAGGCGAACTTGGCTTCAGGCGAAGTTAAACCTTAGGCGAACTTGGCTTCAGGCGAAGTTATCCTTAGGCGAACTTGGCCGTAGGCGAAGTTATACCTTAGGCGAACTTGGCTTCAGGCGAAGTTAAACCTTAGGCGAACTTGGCTTCAGGCGAAGTTATACCTTAGGCGAACTTGGCCGTAGGCGAAGTTATCCTTAGGCGAACTTGGCCGTAGGCGAAGTTATCCTTAGGCGAAGTTACGCTTGAAGGCGAAGTTACGCTTGAAGGCGAAGTTCATCAGGCGAACTTAATCTTGCAGGCGAAGTTATCGCGCTGCAGATCTGTTTGCCCATAACTCCTTCGTTTCTTAGCCAAATAACTCGATTTTGGTACCCACGGAATCGTATGATCGGCGCCTACAAATCCCAACCATCAAATCGGCCTAAAATCGACGTTTTAGGGGTCCGATTTGGGCAGTTTGGGTTTCGGGTCCGGTTAACCCATCCAATCCTAACCATTTACAGTAATAATAGATTTGTTGGATTGTTCTTACCTTACCAACTCAGATCTATCAACAAAATCTCGGGTTTCGGCTTCGAATCTTGATCGGTTAGTATGTGTGTGTTTTGAGGAGTGTGTGGAGTGTGTGTGGAGTTTGGTGAGAAATGAGATATTTTGGGATTTTGGGGGTATTTATATCCCTGAAATCCCATTCTCATTTATCCTATCTCAATTAATCCAAGTCCATGACCCGCTCCTACCCGATATTAATAATTAAAAACGCGAAATCACTAACATAACTTTCTTTATTCAACATTATAAATTTTAGGATGTTACATTTCATTTCTATGGTTTATTAGGATTTGGGGTTCATTCAAACTTGTACTATAAAAATATTTAGAACCAGTTTAGACACATGTCAGTCACTTGCTATAGTGGTTTGTGCATCCCTTGTTAAAGCTTTGGTTTGGCCATAGGCGCGGGTTTGAGTCCCGGGCACCCCATTTTTTTAGTTAATGATAAAAAAATGAAATTACCTGTTTACCCTCCAACTTAACAGACAAAAATAGATGGGATTAGAAAAAGGTACTAAAATGACAAGTTTTAGAAACGTGAAGTAGCCATTTGTAACAAATTCAAAAACAGTACTAAAGTTGCGTAATTGAAAAAACCACAAGTACTAAAATGACCCTTAATTCTTCTTTTCTCCAACAATGATTATAATTTATAGAACAACCAAAGACATAAAAATAGGAAAAGATAAAATAGTAAAGAAACCTAAATAAAACAATTACAAACTAAATAATAGATAAACTTAATTAATTACTTTGCTTGTAAGAGAAGTCTTTTGTATCATAATTAAGAAGTTGAGCATGAATAATATTATGATCGCATCACTTAAGCTCATGAATTTTATGTTCTCTTAAGAAAGTCACACCCAAGATAAAAGTTGGTACAAAGTTGATTACATACAACATTGCAAAATCTCATAAGATGTGAGTTGAAGGTTGTGAATGTAGATACAACCCATTTATATATTTGTTTTCATCACAATGATATATTTGGGATGATTTTTAGTTAGGGCATCTATAAGGTTTTATTAAAAAGTGAAGAACCAGTATCACGTTTTTTTTTTCATAAAGGCTTCATTTAAATGTTAGTGGTCCTTGAAATCCAATAAAAAATATTTGGTGCCCATACTCGTGTTTTCCCAATGCATGTGCCCACAGATAATAGTGTGAGGGCATTTTTAAGCTACGTGGCTCAAGGCTATACCCGCTACAGATGCCCTTATAAGGGCTATGCTTTTTTATTCAATTGATAACACAAAATACACACATAATCCATTCAGGTAGAACTTTTAGCCTTTTATGTTCGACAATGTAGAACTTTTAGCCTTTTATGTTCGACAATGGTAAACAAAGAAGCTAAAATGGAGTATAATGGGCTGGTTGCACTGGGTCGTAGTTCAAAAAAATGTAAGAGCCCGTATCCCAAAACCTAAATCTGATCTTGAATATTACTAAGTTCAACATATGCTTCTATTAAACCTTAAACCCATTGCGAATGACCAAAATCTATAATATTTAAAGTTATACAACGTATTTTTTTCTCTCCAATCTTATTCATTAAGTATTTTTTTAAGAACTTGATCAAGGGTGCCAAATGAGTTTCGATATTCCTTTAGCACGAATCACACTATATTTTGGGGTTGTTTGGAAATCTTATACTAAATCATCAAGAGACCTTATTGATTAAAATGTATCATTCGAATCATTCAACATGACTCTGAAACTTAACCACTATGATGCTCAATGAACCATTGAGAGGTATCTTTTAGTGAACTAAACGCACTCTAGCTCTTTAACGATTCAGAGGTAATATCTTAACAAAATCATTAAGAAGCTACCGGACAATTCATCATAAATTAAAGAGGATTATTTTCAAATCACTTCAATATATACATCAGTTTATCTTAGTTTGTTAAATCTAACTAGTTGCATTTCATAAAATCCGTTCATCTATGTTTTCAATGCTTTAAAAATATACTTTAAATCAAGCTTTACCTTTTAACTAAAGTTAAGCTTTAGTTGTGTAAACTGAATTTGTAAATGTTCCATTTTAAGGATACTTTGTTATAGTAATAGAATAATACAAGCCATTATTATTATTACTAGCTGGAAACCCACGAAATTCAAAAACAATTTACCATACAACAACATAAAAAAAAACATAAACATGATCACTTATGAACATGATAATAGAAAACAAGTATTATTTAATCATGTGTACCTATTAATCATGAGAACACATTGAAGGAAGATGAGCAGATTATGTTATAATCGATTTCCCGTTTAGAGTGTATGATTATGAGGGTATTAGGTGAGTATGAGGCTTACGGTTTTAGAGAAGCGGTGAGAGAGTGACTTTTGTTGATGTTGGTGACTAGATTAAAGGTTCTTATCCCTCTCTAATAATCTCTATATATACATTTAATGGGAAACCCTAATTACGATGTCGTGCACATGTGCGTTAATGTTGTATTACACATACGTACTAATGTGTATTCGATGTGTGTATTAGTCTTTTATTGCATATATACAATAGTGTGTATCAAATATGTGCAATAGTGTTGTATTCTATGCAATACAAACACTTTTGCATATATGCAATGCACGCTATTACACATGCGCACTATGCCGACGAGGTTACCGACAAGTTTTTTTTTTTGAACCAATAACAACATATAAGAATAATGGAAAAAAAAGAAACTTAAAAAAAAAAAAATTTTTAAGTTAAAAATAGTTTTTTAGAAGTTTTTAGGAGTTTTTAAGTTTTCTCTTTAAGAGGAGTTCTCACTAGAACCCACCACTATATATATATATATATAACCAAATTTCAAAACATCAAATACTAGCTTTTGAACCCGTGTATTACACGGGATTTATTAAATAATAAAAATAAATAAGGTACGTTTTTGAAAGAAATGAATAAAATTAAAGGTAAGAAGAAAATAAAATATATACTACAAATAATAAAAGTCTATAATCTCAAATTTACAAATTAGAATGACATGACCCATTACAACAATATACAACATTTGTCAAAATTGTTTTGACTCATTACCCATGGATAACTATAATGAATGAGATGAGAGATTAAAAAATTAGAAGGGAAACTATAATTCACTTGTCAAAATTGTTTTGACCCATGACCTATGGATATGCAGGATAAATAAGATGAGGAATAGAGAATTATAAAATAAATTATAACCCATTTGTCAAAATTAATTTTGACACATGACCCATGGATAGATATGATAAATGAGATGAAAGATTTGAAAGAAAATAATAACTCATTTGCCAAAATGGTTTTGCCCATAAATAGAATGAATGAGAAAAGATATTAGACTAAGAATGAATGTGGAATTGCCACACCATCCTAATTATTTTCTTTTATTAGTAAAGTTAGATATTCTTTTCTAATAATTTTTTATATTATGAAAATTTTGCCCTTCTCAATTATACCATTTTTTAAATAGAACATTAAAATAACAAATCAAAAAAAATAAAAGTAACTAAAGCATGTGGACCCCATTAGTAAACTAGAACGTCTTCTATACACTAAATGTAAGATTCGTTACTTTTCAAACCCGAAAACCCGACCCATTTCAAATTTTCGGTTTTATGTATAAATATATATAATAATGTTATCAAGTGTCGTTCATGTGACATTCATTAATGTTTTTGAATTTGCATTTGTATTCGCTAAATCGACCCATTTTGTTGTTTTAATGTGTTCTTGTTCATCGTTAATCGTTAATATTATATTTTCAATGATTTATGATTATCATTCGTTCATTTTCTATACGTTTTAATCAATTAACGAAACTCCAAGGATTTCAAATGTTTAATCAATTTCCAAACTATACGGGTTAATACGAAAATTATCCAAGCTCTATAATTTATATTCTAAGTTTTATCTTAATCTAAAGTACATTTTTTTATTTGATTATATCACATTTTTTTTGCTTAGTTTTAAAAGATGAAAGAAAATACATTCTTAATTTATTATAATTTTGGTTAAAAAAACTCTTTATGATGATAATAAATTTGTTTGGATATAATTTGTATGTTACAACTTGATTTTTATGACCAATTATAATCTTTGAATGGTATTCATGATCCATTAAGTATTTTGACCAATTTAATCCAATTGAAACACCTCTGGCTCTTATGAATAGAGCTACATTCCTTCTCATTTTCTCGAAACTCAATTTACAAAATATTGTTGTTATTCTCTTATTTTGGTGATTTTCATCTACTTTCATTTATGAAGTCAAACCGTGAAGTTTAAGATTTCTTCTTTTATTACGTAAGTTCTTCTTCTAGGTATGTCATGTTTGTAGTTCCTGCTTGTTCGAGCCATTTTGAACTTAATGTTATATTAAAATTATTTAAAATTAGTGTTAGTTCATCAAAAACGAACTTGACTCGCTTATGTATTTATTCGGTTCAGTTTTGTTATTTTATTTATCCAACATCTAAAACTAATTATTTTCATCTCACTCTCTGAAATATAATATTTTTACCATGTCGAAACGAACCCAACCTAAAGTTGTGTTCGGGTCCGACCGGAAATGAACCACTCGCTTAAACTCGTTTTGGGCCGTTTCAAATTTTTCTTGAAATGTATGCGACTTATTAATTTGACTAAGATATATTAGAACCCAACTTTTTATTAAACAATTAAAAGTAACCAACTTATAAAGTTTACGACGAAAAGTCTAAAAAGGCGATTATAGAGTAAATATATATTTTTCTTTTTTAAAGGTTTAAAACACTAAACCATGAACCGAATTCTTTTAAGTCTTCTATTTTCGTCTATTTTCTTGAATCCTATATTGAACATAGAAATATTTTCTAGGACCGCTCGTCGAACCGAACTAGTCCAGTTTAGCTCGCTTAAACGCATAGTTTGCTTTTACTCGCTTTCTTTTTAACATGTGAGTTTCTCACATCCTCTTTTTAACGCTTTTACATTTTTGGGCTAGCATGCATATCATATTCAAACCATTTACTTAATTATTCAGTTTCAAACTACAATTCGTATTATGGACTTGTGTGTTTACTTGTTAACTTGCTTCAATTTCAATTTCAAGTGGTGGTTTCGATAAGTATGATCATACTCCCTCCTTGTACACTCATGACCATGTTTTTATGAGTGGAAAAGGGCCTCATTATCCGAGCACGTTGATTGTTATCAACTTGAAAGGACCTTGCGTGCGTTTATCTGAGTGCGTTGGTTGTTACCAACTAGAAAGGACCTTGCTTGCGTTTTCTACGTGTTCATAGAATTATATGATTTTTTTATGTATAAATCAAATTTGTGTGATTCTCACCAACTACTTGTTAGTTGACTTTATTTTATATGCATGTTACAGGTACGATTATTAGAGGATGAAGCTCGATGAAGACACTAGACTTAGGTTATTTAAACAAATGGACAAACTATTTAGTTGTGCTTATTTTTCTTGTATTTCTTTGTTTTCAAACTTGTGTATTTGATGTTTAAATTAATTAATATTAATATTGTCACTTAATAGTTTCACGTGTGTTTTGATCAATCTGTACGTCACACTCTGACGTTTCCGCTTAAACCGAGCAAGAAACCATCAGAAACTCTAGCAATCTGATAGCGGACCTCTATCTCATGCAAGAAACCATTAGAAAAACGAAAAACAAAAGAAGCGCAGCGAAGAAAGGAATCGACCTATGTAGTTGTAGGTTTCAGTGATGACCTTTGTGAAACTGAAACCCTCCGGCTACGACCTGAGTGAAACTTAAAACTTTCGCCTAAGACCCGTAGAGTTGCAGGTTCTTGTGGTGGCGGAACCATTTCCATGGTTGCCAGAGGTTGAGAAAAAGGGCATGGAAGTTTGTAAGGTTATGTTGGAGATGAAGATGAAGGGGGCGTTTGCGATTCCTTATCTTTGTCTCCTTATAACTTATAACTTATTGAAAAGTTAAAATGGTGTTTGGGAGTATTTAATGTGTGAGTGGAAAAGTTCCATAAGTTACAAGATTGTAATTTATGACTTTTCCGTAAGTCATAAGGAGGTAAAAATAAGGAATCCCAAACTCCCCCCTGTAATGTAACATTTTGGATTTTTCAAACCCGTTTTCGTTTACGAATGAAACATTTTTAGATTTTTATTATTATTGAAAGTCCAATATTTATAAGTAAATAAGTTTTCTAATGTTCACTTTAAGTCCCTCATACTTTGGATAATGTTTAATTCTTATTTATTTCATAAAAGGTTCATTAAATGTCCAAAGATCAAACTACAAGGACCATTATTGCCAAAAATCAAAAATCTCCTTCCCCTCCCCGGAGCGCCGCGTGTTGGGCTGCTATTGGTTGGCCGCGCAGCGCAGGGAACCCCCTGCACGGATCGTTTAACTTGATTTCGTTTTCTAGTTCGTTTATGGTATAAAATCGATTATATTAGGCATGTTTGAGAGAAGTAAGGACCAAGTAATCATAATATAACTAAAATATAACATCTAATTCGTTTCCCCATGCTCAAGATTAGATCTTTATGAATAAATCAAAGATTCTTTCCTTTAAACCGTATTTACTTGCTTAAACGAGTGTTATGTCCATATTTAGTACGTTATTGCTTTTCCTATATAAACACATCATAATTCCCTGCTGTAAACTTTAATCTAACCCTAATACACCTCCTCCAGCCGTCACCTACCTCTGGTCATCCCCAAACCCTTTGGTTTTTGCATATTCGTTAAAGATACAAGACTTGATCGTTGACTTTGCTTGCTTTAGGACCTTTGACTTCCGTTTCTCATCAATCCTTTCACTTTCTGGGTAAGTTGTAAACTGTAAAAACGTTCATACATATTCCCTAGTCAATAACCTTCAATCAATTTTTGAGATTGAAGGGTATTGACTGGTCAATTACTTTAAAACCTGATAAAGGGTAAAACAGTCAACAAGTTTGACTTTGCGTTTTCTCACACATTTGGTCGGATTCAACGTTCGGTCCAGAAGACTTTTATTCTCGAAACGTGATTTAAGGCTACTGCCAAAAACCCAACTTCCGACTCGCTGTTCGGATTCTGGTCAGTACCAGCTCGCGTAAATGTTTAATTCAACATAACTAGAGTTCTACTCATACGTTTGGATTGATTCCAGTGGCATTAAGTTTGTTTTTATTTATAGTTTCGTACCACAAAGTTTCAGGTTCTAATCAGTTATTTCGTTTATCACGTATTAGACGACTCGCTTATCCGTTGATTCGTTTATTCTTAATTGTACTTACTTGCCTTTAATCTAAGGTGAGTTTTATCATTCCCCTATTTTACTCAGTTTTCTAAAACATTTTGGGGACATATGCGTATATCATACTATATATATACATACTTATACATATATATCAAAAATAGCAAACGTGTAATTGTGTATGATTAATCAAATCTACTTGTTATGTGCTTACTTGTTTATGTGCGCATTCGTGATCGGAGAGGTCCCACATATCCCCATGTATTGGGTTCTCATTCTATTGCCACCGCCCGATTCGCTTAGCAACGGTCTTATTCTATTTATTTGCTCATAGTTGATTTGCCGGCGCCCGATTCGCTTAGCAATGGTTTAATCGACAATCTATTTGTTTATGGTTTGATTTCATTACCGCATTTATTACGTTTTTCTTATTTATTATATTAACATTATTTTGTATTATAATATTGATTATAGGAACTAGTGATAGCGAATCGAACAAACCGCGAGCTGACACAGTGCTGATTATCTACTAAACAGTGAGTTTCGTGACCCCACTTTTAAACTGTTTTTATGAACTTTCGGGGTGAAAAACATGTGGATACATATATGTACACTATGAATTGTTTGATGATGGGAATTATCTAAGTGCGAACACACAAAAGTCCCCACAAACACAGTGATTAACTACGAGCCGATGGCTTGTGAATAGTACTATTGGTTTGACAAACCCAGGCGGGGCCAGCACGGTTTGCTGAGACATTATCCCGATTGCACATGACCATAATTATACAAACACGCTATGTAGTGTTAGACATAGCTACTCGGGGCATGTTGTGGGCGGAAAGGGGGCCACGGTGGTTGATTGAGCATGGGAAATGGAGGCACGCTGCACGAACAGTCAAGGCTTCACTGTAGCTTAGTATAATTGCATCATAAACATACAAACAAACGTACTTGTGAACGTACATACATAAATACTTGCGTATTTACAAACTACTATTGTTGTTCGCACAACTGATTTCTTGAAACTCGTGAAAGTCACCAACTATTTGTAGTTGACCCGTTTTAACATGTTTTTCCAGGTATACTAGACTTGGACTAGAAAGTCAATGTGCTACGTGTTTGACTTGCGATCAATGCTTGGTGAATTGATGCAAGTGTGCTAGTAAGAAGTAAAGTCGCTTAACGGGCTGGATTTAGTTTGTATCACCTAGTTGTAAACAAAGTTAGATCGATGTAAAATATTGTAAACTAGTTTGTATTGTTCTTTATAAACAATGTGGTTGATACCAGAGGTGTCTGTTACATTTCCAATTTACGCTTCCACAAATCGCTTAACGGGGTGTGACATTTTGGTGTCAAAACTTGGTGGTAAACTCACTCAACCCAAAAACTTGATTTGCTAAAAGTAGTTATATAAAAACACGCCAATCTAGACACTAAGTAATAAATTCTAGACTCTTAAACTTAACTAAACTACTAACCGGCAAGTGAACCGATCGACTCTAGTACAGCTAAGTAAATAAGTCCGGATATCGAACCCACGAGACTCTTTAGATTACGTAAACTAGCTAAATTAGACTCAACTACAGACACGACTATTTATTAATTATTTTCCTAAGGGGGGTTTTACTAATAAACTAATTTTAACTAATTAAGAAAACTAAAGACGACTAAACTTATAACTTAGACTTAATTAAGATGATGATGAACAACCACCAAGGCTAGAATCCCCTAAGTTTCAGTTATCAATTAACCAAGAGACTATTTAGTTATGTAACTGGGATCATAAAATTGACGCTTAAGAGAAAACGTGAATGGGACCCCTGACCCTTCTCAAGAGACACCTATGGATTTCTAATAAGTTTTAACGCATACCAGTATTAAAAATCAAGTTTCCTTACTGTCACCTAATTAATTACAAACTAGTTCCTTTATACGAAATCCTACCTTACAGCGCGGAAATCAAAGGCAGATTAATATATTCAATTGACTCGATAGACAAAGTTAATCAATCAAACCTAGACGGACTCCTTACGAAGAACTAAATCTAGCAATCCTGATCAACAAAGACCTATCAATAACCTAGCACCTTGCAGCTATTTAGGTTAGCAGTACATTTAGGTTTATTTGATTAACTAATATTATTCCTATGATCTTATCACGAAATCAATCATAAAATAGTCAAAAACACAAAGTAGATGACCTAATAGAAACCTATCATAATGACAAACAACAAGGCAACTATGGAATAATAAAACTTAATTAAATAACCTTAAGCACACATATGCATCAATTAAATATAATTAAACCTTTTAACTAGTTCATAAAAACCATAACGATAAATAAATCCCAAGTCAAAATCAAATGTCAACAAAAGTTCATCATAAGCCTAGGCAGTCAATAAAGTTTAGCCTAGCATCATAAAAGCAAACAAAACGATAATAAAGGAAATCATGGTGAAAATAAATAAGAACGGAAGATTAAAGGCGATAAAACCCATGGTCTTCGTTCTTGGATAATAAGCACTTTGCCGGCTGATTCCTAGCCTTCAAACCCACCAAATATTGCAATCCTAAGCTCCAGGAAACTCCAAATTAGGCTCTGGTTCGCAGGGTATGCTCAGGATTAAGTTTAGGGGAGTTTAAATAGGTTTCATGGGCCTAAAACTGATAAAAAACGAAGAAAATACGCGAAACGGGATGCCTCGGCGCGCCGCGTGGCGGGATTTGGCCTCCCGGTCGCGCTTCTCTCTGGATGAGGGGGGCTGACCAGTCCGGTTCGTTTCCTGATGCGGTCCGGTTCAATTCTGATGCTCCGGTTCACTGTTTTAGCTCATTTTTCGCTCTTTTTAACCACGACAAACCTCTAGAACCTACATTATTCAAATATGTTAGTAATATACAAATTCTAATAAAAAATGAACAAAAACTAAAAAAATATTATATTAAATATACAAGGGATTTATATATATTTAGCATTATATCAATGTTTGTTGACAAAACTTCATTTTCTACGCATATGCAGGTTGCCTGAGTTGAAGGATGGACACTTAGAAAGACCTTAGGGTTATATTGAAGACAAATTTGAATTTAAATGATTGTATTTATTTATTAGAATTGTTTTGTTGTATTTGATTTTTGTGTGTATTATTTGAACAAAATAATTAATTAGATATTGTCATTTATATTTATGAAAGTATCTTCGAGCTGTGAGCAATCGGATCACGCCCCGGCATTTCCGCCTTAGGTTGGGGTGTGACATGTAACACCTTGGCTTAAGCGGAAATGCCTGAGTGTGACATACAGATTTCTCAAAACACATGTGACACTATTAAGTGGAAATATCATCATTAATCAATTTAAAACAACACATATACAATTTTGAAAATATGAAAATACGAGGAAATAAAAACAACTAGAAACTTGCATATTGATCCATTATTTTGATAACCTAAGTACTAGTTTCTCTTTCTTTTCTTCAACCACAAAAGATTTTGCCTATAGCATGTATAAAAATAAAGTCAACTACAAGTAGTTGGTGAGAATCACATAATTGTAAATATATACACGTAATCAAAAATTATACAATTCAATGAACTAGTGTAAATCGCGCAAGTAAGGTCCTTTCCAGTTGGTAACAACCAACGTACTCAGATCGGGGGTCCCTTTTCCACTCATACACGACGGCCCTGATTGCAAAGGGGGGGCGTATGATCATACTTATCACTCGAAATTGAAGTTGAAATTAAAGCAAGTAAGCATGTAAACACACAAGTCCATTGTAGTTTGAAAATGATCAACGAAGTAAATGCTTTGAATAAGGTAAACATACTATCCTCAAAATGTAAAAGCGTTAAAAATGGGTGTGAGAAACTCACCTCAAAAATGAGGATGAAAGTTGGAAAGAGTCGTACAAACAAGGCGGAGAGTCACGATGGATTATCCTAAACAAGTAACATGCATGCTAGATTTTAACACAAGTCTAAATGGAAAGGAAACTACAACAAATTGGGACATAGAGATTTTTTATTAAAAATGAGTTTAACTAAAATGAATTAAAGTTTATGTAAATTATTTGGTATTTATTAGTTGAATAATGATTTGCAAATGCATACTTATAACTTATTAATATAAGTTTAAATAACAAGATTAAAAACAATTTATGATTAAATGTTTTGTTTTATTTTAGTAACATAATAAATTAATTTACTAATTAATTTGTTTAAAGGCTTTTCATGATTTATTTTAAAGAAATTATAAATATAATTTTATAGGTTGAACAATAATAATTAATTTCTGAATTAATTATTTAAAGATATCAAGTATACTATTTCTATTATAAGAAAATTTAAACAAAAATAATTTTATTTAAGTCGTCTTATTTAAAAGACAGCGTGTAAAAGTTTATGATCATCAATCCATCATAATATATATATATATATATATATATATATATTCATGCTTGATCTTGCAAAATAACTAGGTTTGATCCAAGATTTAAAAAAATCAAAGTGTTTATCTTGGATATTCTTGATCATAATGATTCTTAGTACCAAAAGATAAAATTTTTATGATAAAAGTACCATGATCATGAAGAACAACTTATGAACAAGTATGTACATTCAAGGTAAAATCAAAACAAAAACTATTAAATGCATTAAATCATAAAACTTACTCGTTAGTGCTCTCAAGCTTAAAAAAATAATATATTTGAGGTGTGAAAATAATGGACGATTAGTCCTTTTTTTATAGTAAAATTGTAGCGTTGTTATGTTTATAGAATTTATGAAATTTAATCATGTTTAATATAATTAAAAACAAAAATGAAAATGGTTTAAAAGGTTTTCAAAGTGTTTAACTCTTTCAATAAATTTATTTAATTAAAATATTCATTGGTTTATTTTTATTAGTTAAAAAAATAATATATGAAATGATGGTAATAATACCAAGAATAATTCTAGTAATTTGCATGGAAAAAGTTCATGAATAAGTTATATTGATTATGAATGTTTTAAATAAGCACGCAATACTACAAGGGTGGTGAAAAATATAAATGCATAGAAATGATCAAATAAAATACATGAAACGAAAATTGAGATTAATTAATAACATTATAAAAAATATGCAAATGAATAAAAATAAAACCAAAATTTAAAATGGGTCGGGTTTTCGGGTTTGAAAATTAACGAATGTTACACCCCCGAAGAAAATTTAGGTGTGGTAAAAAGTTGCAAGGCTGGTAAATAAGAAACTTTTTAATTTTTGAGATAGCAAGGGTGGATTGGTAATATTTTATAATCTTTTAAATAAAATAAAGCAAAATGGGCATCCATGATATTTAGATTAGTTTGTAGGGATATATTTGATATTTTGAAGTTTGACCGGATATATATGATATTTTGCAAGTTTATAAGGATATATATGAAATTGACCCTTAAATAAAAATAAGAAGAATGAGTCTTTATGTCGTTTTACTGATCAACAGGGAAATGCCAATTCATTAGGACTTTCGATACAATCAAATAGGGACAAGAAATCTTGAATGGTGATGTGGGCAGGGGCTTCCGAGGAATACAAATAGCCTCTGGTTTTTTCCTCTTGATAACACAAGAGGGGTCATTATGAAACAAGAAGTTCTATCCCCGGAGGGATAACATCAAGCACTTTACGTCCATCCGATGCATCCGCTTTTTCTATTGAGAAAGCGAACGATCAGCGCCTAGGTTCAAGACTAACTGATTGCAAAAGAAGGGAAATCAGACATATTAAAATTACCTTCTAGGAAGGTCTGTTTGATAGTCGAAGTTAACGTTATGTTTGGATTATTGAACCAGTTTTAATTGGATCAATTTGTAAGACTTCCGCTGTTTATGTTGAACTTGATGTTTAAGAACTGTTTGTGCATGTGTAAACACAATTTTTGAGACGTCCCATGTTTCGGACGTTTAAGCTTTATAGGTGACAAAGTTATCCGTACCTCTTGGTTCATATCTATGATAGCTTGAATCAGTTAAACATCGTAACTGGGTTAAATGGGTCAATGTGTAAACCCTTCAGTTACTTTAAAGCTGTGATGGTTTCCTAAGCTTAATTGATAGCTTGAATAGGTTAAAGACTAGGTTTAATGGGTCAATGTGTTAACTCGTTTATTATTTAAAGTTGTGATGGTTTATGAAACTTTATAGTCGATGATATTGTCTAAGCCTCTTTGGTTCCTATTTTCTATGGCTTGAATGGGTTAAAGACCGTAATTTGGTTAAAACGGTGAATGTGTGAACCCGTTGGGTTCAACCAAACATAGTCCCTTTAGCTAAAAGTGTTTTGTAGGTGATAATTGTAACACCTCGGCTTAAGCGGAATACACCCGGGTGTAACGTACAGATCACTCATAAGCTCGTAACGCTATTAAAGAGACAATAATTATATTCATTTCATAGCATAGCAAGTACACAAATTTTTAATAAGAGTAAAAGGAACAATAAACAATTCATCAAATCACAAATAAGTGCTTTATTTATAACCTAAGGTATACTAACGATATTCATCCTTAGCACGCCATCGCTTTAACCTGTAGCACGTTGAAAATAATATATTTTTGTCAACATCTAAGTTGGTGAATTCATAAGTTTAAAGTATATATATAATATGAAATTTCTCGATTCATGTGTCTCATACAATAATATCAACCATACGTAAATGATAACAAGTATGTAAATAACGCCCCAACCTAGGGGAATGTAACCACCATTT
This sequence comes from Bidens hawaiensis, assembly GCF_021521415.1. Taxonomy (NCBI): domain Eukaryota; kingdom Viridiplantae; phylum Streptophyta; class Magnoliopsida; order Asterales; family Asteraceae; genus Bidens; species Bidens hawaiensis. Next base: position 126,282 of record NW_027495865.1, read on the forward strand.
AGTCCAACCGGTACATAGAATAGGCGGCGCGAATACATCCCGTCGGGCCCTCCCACTTTGATGTTTGATGTAACAACCATAAACGATAAACACATTGCACATAGTTTCACGTATGATAATCATAAACGAATCGGATAAATAATATTAACATGTTTAGACAAACAATTGAATCGGTTTGAAACTTGATGACATAACAATCGATAAAAGCTTGTAACATGTTGCACCCCAAAATTAAAGGTTTAAAATGGGGTTATGAAAACTCACCTTTGAAATCGAAGCGGAAATAACGATAAAACTGGAATGCATCAAAGGAACCGAAACGATTGAACTTCTTGAACTATAATTAAAACAAAAACAAAGTCTAACTATCAGGATTGAAAAAGTTATAAATATTTGGTTAACAGGATTTTTTGTTATTTTAATATTATTTTATTCACATTTTATGGCATTTTTATATTTTTAAGTTTTAATGGAGTTTAACGATTTAATATCATTTTAATATTATTACTAACGCTATTACAAGGCTTAAAATATTTACAAGGCACGCATTTTAATCTCGAACAATAATTGTATAAATGGATTAAAGCTAATGAATTATACATCTAACGTTTTATAAACTATCTTTAACGGGTTTAATTGTTTTAATACCATTTAATTAATAGTTTATAAGAGAACTTTAATATTTATGGAATACGAATTTTAAGGGTACAAGTTTTATCTCGAAAACGATTACGTTGGCGTATTATAAAGATTAACAAAAGTAATAATAATATAATATTATATTACCGGGTTTATAGTTACCAAACGGTTTTAACGGGTTAAGTTAGCGAGCTAATAAATTAAAGTAGCGGAATCATAAATTAGTTTTTAACGAGTGTGGAAGTTGGGTTTTAGTTGAAAATGATAAATTAAAATTTAAAAAAATTTATTTAAGTTAAAAATAATTACATTTGATTTATTATGATTTTTAAAAACCTTTAACAAATTTAATTTGGTTTATACAATTAAAGAAAAATTGTTTTAAAAAAATATACCCAAAAAATGACCTGACCCGTGTTCGAACCCGGATCTTTACGATCACACACACAACACAACCACTAGACCAGCTTGTTCAATTGATAAGGATACAGAAACGGATTAATATATATTAAGATTCTAGAGTTCATCTTTCCCATTGAAACCCTAGGTTTCTAATTCTGTTAATCTGGTCTATGTTTGAAGAATTCGTGTTAGGGATTTTGGGTTATGGCTAAAAGCTAATCGAATGCATGTTTAAATTACCTGTAAGAGTGATGATTTGATGATGAACCATAGTTGCCGGATAAACGAGATGGGATGAAAGACTACGGATTATTGAGAGGTTAATATATTAGAATGATGATTCTAGATTAGACCAAGGTTTTCGTCCCTATTTATAGTTTAATTGAAACGATTAGTGTTTAATACTCATTAATGGAATTCACTAATATTCCGGCGGTTACTGTTTGGATTACCCACGGATTAGTTGCTAAAATGCGTTATTATCGTTGATTAAACGTTTTGCCGTTATGATTCACGAGTTTTAATGGAGTTGATTTGATTAACGCGTTTAAGTGGGTTTTAGAGAGTCACCGGAAAATCGCCGCTGGCCAGAATCTTTGGCTCCAGAAAAACGAGACACGGCAAGGGGAGGGTAGCAGCTGGGTGATTTTAAATAATATATTATATTTTAAATAAGTTTCAGTTTGGTCCTTCATATTTCAAGGTCTTTTTAAAACATAATTTATATATATTACAATGTAAACCTTGGACTTTGATTTGTGTTAAATTGAAAAAGGAATTATATTAACTGGGTGCTTTTCATATTTGACCCGAATAGTTTGCTACTCGATTAAATTTAATGAAGCTCTAAACCTCGGGGTTTCGATAATCGATCAAAATGAAAAAGGAAAAGGACGAACAAAAACTTAAAACCTCGTGAATATTACAAATGCCACATGAAACGAAACTTGATAACATTATAATATATATATATATATATATATATATATATATATATATATATATATATATATATATATATATATATATATATATATATATATATATACTCATAAACAAAACCGAAAATTTAAAATGGGTCGGCTTTTCGAGTTTGAAAAGTAATGAATGTTACAATGATGTTATCTAGAGACTTTTGGTTCCTATTTTTAATAGCTTGAATGTGTTCAAGACTGTAATTGTGTTAAATGGGTCAACGTCTAAACCCGTCCGTTTCAGCTAAAAACAACCTCTTTAGGTAAACAGGTTAGTAGCACAATGTGTTTCTCTTTTCTCACGGCTTAATGCCTATGCAACGCGAGAAGTCAAAATTCTAGTTATTAATATAAACAGATAATAGAAACTACATACTTATTCATGAAATGAAAGATTGGGATGCATCTCTTGTGCAGGATCTAAAAAAATGTCTAAAAATTTTGAATACGTTAATTTTTTTTTCCATCATAGCAAACTTAATTTTTCTAAAACAACTAATTTTTTATCCTATAATCCTTTAAATTTGCACTTACAAGGACTTGAACCAACCATCTCATTTTTATAAAAAAAAAACATCATACCACTAAACCAATAGATTATGAGTCATAACAAGCTTAACTATATATATTTTTCTTGTCATAAAAATGCCTAAGATCTTAAAGAAGTTTTTTTTAACTTTTCCTAACTTTTTAAAATCTATGGGCTAATAACGTGGGATTATATAAACATATAAAAATGTTGAATCAAGTAAGTTTGTTAAGAATTTTGAGGATTAGTTGGCAGTTGTTACGCGGTTGGTCAAAGAAAAGGAATGAAAAAGTCCAAAGTCAATAATAAAATAGCACATCAAGTTATCAACACACAACACATAATCTAGACAAAGAATATTAACGTTCAAAAACGATTTTTTTTATATGCCACAAAAATAAAATAAACTAAACACACACAACCAGGTTTGCAATTTTCACGCCCGTTTTTCTACAAATGCATCTTGAGTATGAGCAGGGCCGGCCTATAGGGGGCTGGGTGGTTCACGGCCACAGGCCCGATACCTCGCTAGATCTGAATTTTTTTTTTAGTTTATATGTATTTTTATTAAAACAACATATATGTTTAGTGTTTAAACTCATTTGCATAAACATTAACTTGTTCTAGTTATAAAGAGGCACTACTCCCAACCAAAAGTTATGGGTTTTAGTCTTATTTGTGACATTTTTAATCCTATTTTTATACAAAAGTTTTTTACACAACCTAAGTTATAACCAATTAAGCCTATATCAAATTAAATTGTTTAAACCCAACAAAATACTCCTTTTATTTAAGGCCCAAAAAATTTCCGTCTTCGGCCCAAAATTTTTTTTGCTTTCTCGGAGCGGGGCCTGTGTGAGGGATTTATATATTTATTGTATTGTTTAGCTTTCTTAACATGAGGCGTTCAGATATTTCTTGATAAGAATCGTTCAGATTTATTTTTTATAATCCAATGACATAGTGTTTTTATAATTATCAAATTGTTATGAACTTGAGTTTCATAAAATGAGCAATAAATGAGTGAGTTTATAGGTATAAATTTTGAAGGAGATGACAGCTTAATCTATTCACGAGTCTCGAGCAAAATTTAATAAACTGAGCTCTTTTACTTAAACATAAATTTGATTATTTAAGAGTCATGTTGTAACTAAACTTGTCCAATGAACCCCCACCCTCCTTCCAGTATACACACAGAAATCTTGCTATACTATTAAAGCAAAACAATATTTTTATATGACATTCAACTAGCATGTTCACATATACTTCCAACTTATCAATTTTTCATTTATATAATTTCCACATGTTAATTTGAACATTAATTTTAAACATTAATTCCTAAGTTGAATAAAGGTTTAAAATAAATGCTATAATCATCATTTATTGAGTGATAAAGACAATTAATTATTTTGATTGCTATTTTTTTAAACTTTGAGACTTTGTTATTTTCGTTTTTTTTTTTGGATTTTTAGAAATTATTTATGAACGTTTGGACCGAATGTATGGATGTTTAGATTGAAATGGTGGTTTAAGTTACGAGTTTTGGATTATATTGTTGCTTTATTAAACGCGCGGTTTAATAAAAATTATAATTATATCTCATTGTTACATTCATATTTTTAACATTTTATATGTTGTGTACCTAAATGTTTTATAATTTTAATAAAATTAGTTTTATAACACACAACTTATGTTACAACATCTACTTGTTTACGCTTCATAGTTTTCAACATATTGATGTGTGGGTGAAATAATGTGTGTTAAGTAAGTTATATCGTGTATTTTATGTGTTTATATGTCTTGGACACGATTACTTTGAGTGGTTTTACGTTTACAGGTGAGCGGAGCTTAAAAGAGCTAAATTGGAGCAGATGAGATGGAGTGGAAATGAATATTTTATTTCATGAAATGATAGAGAATTTGAAGACGAAGACGTGGCCGAAAACGGTGCGTAAAACGGAGCTATAACAAAGAAGTTATGGGCAAAACAGTACAGAGGGGCTGTTACCGTAAAGCAGTGACTGATGAACGTAGGCTCCGGTCACCATCGTAGCCTACGGTAGGGAGACCGTAGGCTACGGTCACCTGGGCTGAAAAACACGATTTTTTGTATTTTTTTCCATATTTAAGCCTGGTTCAGCCCTAGGACGGTTATGCTTCATACCCTAACATATTTGGGCGATTTTGGGGCCATTCTTCGCCATTCTAACACCTACCAATCACCATAATCATCCATGGTTTCATCCTTCCAATCCATAATCGAGCAAATTATGATGAAGAGGTAAGGCTAAACCACCGTGACCACTTCAGGTGTAGGGTTTGCATATGAACTGATTATTTTTATGAACATTACATGTATTGAGATTTAGTTTGATTAATCTTTTGGTTGATTGAATCTATATGTTTATTGGAACTGATTAAACAGTTATGTTTTTGGGACTTTTGTTTATCATCAATTATCTGGTTTGTGTTCATAAACATTTAGGATTAAGTTCTTATCGTCATTGAACCGTTTACCATTAATCATTGATAGATGCTTAGTTTTGTATTAATGAACTGGTAATTAGATAGACCGTGTTCAGTTGTGTCAATTCTTCGGATTAAGTTTTGTGAATCATCATAACCAAACTATCGTGTCTAGTAATCATTTATCTATTCTAATAAACGAATCATGTCTATGTGATTTCCCAATTGGTATAAATTATCATCAATCAGTTCATTGCATTACCTGAACCTGAAGTGTAATCACTGTTTTCTTAAATTGTTTTACAACCAAATTAATTTTCAACTTGCTTGACATCGTCTATCCGCTTAACATAATTATTACTAAGTATTGAACTTGATTAGCACTTTCCACTGATTCCCTGTGGATTCGACACCTTACTTGCCATTGCTAGTAAAGGTATTTTATAAATGTTTTTGATTGACCTTTCGACATCGATCAAAATGGCGCCATTGTCGGGGAATCAACACGCAAAGTGCTAGTTTAGTATTTTGTTTTGTTTTTTTAGTTTGTTTTTGTTTTTAGTTTAATTTGTTTGATTTTATGCTTGGTATCTTTGTGTTTCATGTGTGTTGGTAACTCACAATGACAAGGAGTTGGGTTTATAACCCAGATATGAGTTCGTGGAAGATGCTGATCCGTACCATTCATTTCCATACCATGAGCCACCTTCATACAACCCTCAAAGCTACTATGAGTCAAGTGAGTATGATAGTGATGAACCTGAGACGCCAACTTTTATAAGTTACCGAGATGAGGAAGACTACTATTGTGATGAGTACCCCCGACCGATATACGAAGAAGTCCCTCAATATTATAATCATGGTGATACTTATCAAAGGAATTATCAGCAAGATCAAGAAGATTCCCTGGGTAACAATGAAGAGTCTATTAAAGATGTTATGGATTTTCTAAAGGAGATGAAGAGAGATCAAGAAGCTCACAATAAGGCTATAAATGAAAGGTTAGAGCTTCAAGAAATGTCTAATGCTACCCAATATGAACTGATGAGTCAACTATTAGAAGAGGTAGCCCAAATTAAACGAGAACGAGAGATGTTGGCTAGTAGTGTTATGGTTGATGAGGGAGTGATAGAAGAGGCTTTTGATTTTTCAGAGAATGAATTTGAGGAGGTGGTTGTGGAGAATAATACCACAAAAATTCCTTTAGTTACCGAAGAACCAATGAATGCGTCGGTTGTGGTTGCTGATGAAGATTTTGAAGGAGAGGGTTTAGACCTTTTGAAGTATATTGTTGAATGTGTGGACCTAGTTGAAGACAAAGTACCTTTCAAAGAATCAAACACTAAAATAGTCCCAACTTTTTTCTGATAATCCCCAATTACATATTCCTCAAATTCATAAAGTTGGGTATGTTGGTTTGAACTCGAAGAAGAGGAAAGTGGAGATGAAGGATAGTGGGCAGAATAGCAAGAAATGGGCCCATAATGGTTCTATATATGTGTCAGCCACAAGGAAGAAGGTGTGGACACAACACCTCAACTACCGGGTATACATGGGGAACTTGATGGGAAAATGCTCGGTTCGCCCCCGATCAACATTTGATGCTTCGAAGATAAGGAACGGTTCTCGGGCTAGATGTGTTAAGTATCGGGCATATGTGGGAAATTCAAAGGGCAAACGTGCGTTCACACCGGCCCCTATTGGTTCATTGGATATGCTGAACATGTCAGAGGAAGCCCTTCTGCACTGTTTTGCCTATAACTTCTTTGTTATAGCTACGTTTTACGCACCGTTTTCGGCCACGTCTTCATCTTAAAATTCTCTATCATTTTATGAAATAAAATCTTCATTTCCACTCCATCTCATCTGCTCCAATTTAGCTCCTTTAAGCTCCGCTCACCTGTAAACGTAAAACCACTCAAAGTAATCGTGTCCAAGACATATAAACACATAAAATACACGATATAACTTACTTAACACATATTATTTCACCCACACATCACATATGACTTCAGTAGATGATGAAGTTTTAATTAATATGTATTTTTTGTTTCATTGTGTAAGTTAGAAATATGTGGCTTAACTTATAATTATGTTTTAAATTTTTATTTTTTTTATTTGTCTTTTGTACGTTGGGTTCTTTTAATTAAAGTAACAATGTGATAAATAATAATAATAATAATAATGCTATATTATCGGACGTTTATAATTCATTAAAATGTATATAACACACATGCGCGCGCGCACACACACAGATGTATATATATATATATATATATATATATATATATATATATATTTCTAGTCCGTGTGTAACACGGGGTTTAACCTAGTATATATTATATGGGTAGGATCATGCAATAAATTAACAATGTCTATGGATTATATCTAATCAGTTGTTTATATTGAAAAAAAAAAGTTGCACCTTACTGATAAAACTTAACTGCATGGTTGGTCCTTGTGGTTTGGTAATATTTCACGCTTGATTTCCAAGCTTAATTATTTACAAATTTGATCCTAATGGTTATAAACTTATTACCAGGGTGGTCAAGATGTATGAATTTTGTAACTATAGTGATCCTAACTGTTAAATTTTTTAGTTAACTTGGTGTTAAATGACCAAACCACCCCTCTTTCCTATCTATCCCATCTTCATCTTCAAAATCCCCATATGCAACCATGACCACCATCTCTCTCCCCCTTCCACCACCTAGGGCAACTATAACCACCACTCTTGGTCATTTGAAAAAAAATGAACAAGATGTCACTCTCAATATGCCAGAAAACGAATATTAAGAAAAGAAGTTGAATGAAGGTGTTGAGATGGCGGCTGGAATTCGTGCAACCACCAATCACCACGGGCCCATCATCCCTTCCTTGTTTCTCACCGGAATTGTCCTTAAAACCCGGTAAAGGCGACGACTACGAGTATCGTGACCCGCCAACAGCCCCACAACAACATCAGTTCGCCGAAAAGACGGGATGTCGCTGGAAAACCGAATGCCGTTAAACTTTGCAACTACCCAGTATCATACCTGAACCTTAATCCCATTGTTTTTACCGAGCTTTTCATCCGCCACACCGCCGTCTAGAGATTTTATCAGAAAATGGAAAACCATAGCCACCGAAAATCGATGACGATAACCATTCTTGCCCATCATCATCTGTTACCACCGTCGCCGAACCTTCGGGTTAATGGGAAAGTATAATGAAACATTTTTAACAGTTTATGTTATGAGTGAAGACGATTATGCTTCCTTCTTTTTAACAGGGTGGATCTATTAAGGGGTTAGGGGTTGCTGGAGATACCCCTCAACTTTGTTAGGCAAAAAGCATATATATAAGGTTTTTAGCATTGTTAAAAAAATCAATATGTATATTATATTAGCAGTTTCAAAATGTTAAGTGATTTCGCCTAAATCATGTTAGCTCTTCCTGCGTGTTCAAATTCTGGTGTACACATTTTTTTTTTCAAATTATAATCTTCAAACTTGGTAAATCACCTATAAAGTGCTTGCAAAATTAGTCATCAACTATCATTTACGTCGACTTGCAACCTTCAAAAACTAGATTGATCCATTATATATATATTTGTAAAATTAGGATACCCTTATGTTTAAACTTATTTTTGGTTACTCTTGAATTTTTGTTTTCTAAATTCGCCACTACTTTTTGACATTTTTGTAAGGTAACTCGTATTCTCGTTAAGTGATTAAATCTGACACGGCTAGGCCTGCAAATGAACCGAACGTTCGATGAATTATTCGTGAACCGTTCGACGGGAAGTTCGTTTATGTTCATTTATTTAATAAACGAACGAAAATGAACAAAAAATTTGTGTTCGTTTAATTAAACGAACGAACATGAACACATGTTCCGTTCGTTCATTTATGTTCATAAACGTTCGTTTATGTTTGTTTATTTATGTTCATTTATGTATTAATAGAAAATAATAAAATATTATCTGGATAGGTCATCTGCTTAAAGGTTTTATATTTGTTAATTTGTGTTCATTTAAGTGTTTTCATTTATGTTCATTTCATTTGTTCATACATGTTCGTTTATCTTTGTTCAGTATGTTCGTTAGATTATAAACAAACAAACACAAATGTCCATTTTTAAATAAACGAACATGAACAAAAATATTTGTTCAATTAAGTGTCCGTGTTCTTTTAAGTTAAATGAACAAACACGAATTTTAAATGAGTTGGTTGTCGGGTCACTTCCTTGCCATAAACTCGATCAACCCAAAACCACCACCCCCATCTCAAATAAAATAAAATAAAACTCTCCTAGGCTAGAAGAAATGTCTTTAAAGTTTCATTTACTCTGTGTAAGTTGTATATTTTAAGAGCGTAGGTCGTATATTTAAGAGTGTATGTTAGCTAGTAGTATGGTATGTCTAGGTTAATATGATTATATTATTGTAGGTAAATATTTAGTTGTGTTGGTAGTGTTTGTTGAATTTAGTAGGTAAATATAAGAAATGTCTTTGAAGTTTCATTTACTCCGTGTAAGTCGTATATTTTAAGAGTGTAGGTCGTATATTTAAGAGTGTATGTTAGCTAGTAGCATGGTATGTCTAGGTTAATATGATTATATTAGTGTAGGTAAATATTTAGTTGTGTTGATAGTGTTTGTTGAATTTAGTAGGTAAATATAAGAAATGTCTTTGAAGTTTCATTTACTCTGTGTAAGTCATATATTTTAAGAGTGTAGGTCGTATATTTAAGAGTGTATGTTAGCTAGTAGCATGGTTTGTCTAGGTTAATATGATTATATTATTGTAGGTAAATATTTAGTTGTGTTGATAGTGTTTGTTGAATTTTGTAGGTAAATATTTTGTTAGGATCTTGAAAATTGAGAAAACTAATATATGTAGTTGAAGAAAAAAATTAAACTACTAACAATTAAAAGAAAAAAAAAGAAATTAAAAAAACAAATAATGATTTCTCATTTGCTAAAGTAGTTATTTGTTAGCGAAGCACCTAAGACTTAAAAGCGTTCACGTTGTATAATATCTTAACTTACTAGGCTATTTTATTTATTTATTTTTTCAGTAACTTAAAGTATAGAATAATGAAAGAGAAAATTCCCAAAATAAGTATTTATGAAAATAAAGTTCTAGTTTTAGGTATTATTTGTAAAAAATTCCAGAAATATGTATTATAAACTAGTTGTAACGAGTAGTTTGTAGAACCAATTAAAAGTTGTCACATGTCCTTAAACTAACCGTAAAGAGCACGTTCACTAATCATTTACTCGTCACGACTAAATACGTTTCATGCCTCATAATCAACGCCCACGAGTTATTAATAAATCATTTAGTCGCGACGACTAGTTTACCTGGTTTACATTCCCTACACGAGTAGTTTATTAGTAGTTAACTCGCCGCGACTAGTTTAACCTTATAATCTACTCGTCGCGACTAGTTTAACCTTATATTCTACTCGTCGCGACTAAATGACTTATGAATTACTTGTGGGCGTTGATTACGAGGCATGAAACTTATTTAGTCGTGACGAGTAATTGATAGTGAACGTGCTCGTTACGGTTAGTTTAAGGACGTGTGGCACTTTCGAATTGGTTTCTTCAAACTACTCGTCACGACTAGTTTATAATACCTATTTTTAGAATTTTTTACAAATAGTACCTAAAACTAGAATTTTGTTTTCACAAATGCTTATTTTGGGAATTTTCCCATAAAGAAAACCCCCTCCACCAGAATCTTTAACAAAATGAAGAAAATTTTGATAATAGCAACAGTGATCCTCTATGTATAGACGACTACTAACTTATTATTCATTGATCTATATAATTTTGTGATTGTATAAAACATATAAAAAACAATAAAATAAGTGTCTGTAAGTAAGATATAGATAAAGATAGAGAATCAGATGTGTGTAGCTTTAAAAAGTAAACACGGTTTAGAGAAAATGTGTTTTTTGGTCAAATTATATAGATACAGATAAAGATTCGGACAAGAATGCTCCAATGAAAGCACTTCCTAGTCAAAAGAAAAATTATTCTTTGCAGTTAAGCAAGCAAATGCAATTTTCTTTTCTTATCGGTCGGCTGGGATTCCTCATTGTTTTTGTGATTATGTTGCTTTATTTTTTGGCCGCTTATGTTACGAGTGAAGACAATTATGTTTCTTTCTTTTTAACAGGGGTGAATCTATTAAGGGGTTAGGGGTTGCTCAAGATACACCTCAACTTTTAAGTGAAAAAGCATATATTTAAGGTTTTTAGCATTGTTAAAAAATCAATATGTATATTATATTTAGTAGTTCAAAATGTTAAGTGAATGCGCCAAAGTGGTTATTTGGCGTGACCCTAAATTATGTAAGCTCTTCCTCTGTGTTCAAATTCTGGTGTACACATTTTTTTCCCCAAACTATAATCTTCAAAATTAGTAAGTTACCTATAAAGTGTTTGCAAAATTAGTCATTAACTATCATTTACGCCCACTTGCAAGTTGCAACCTTTAAAAACTAGATTGATCCATTATATATATTTGTAAAATTAGGATACACTTAGGTTTAAACTAATTTTTGGTTACTTTTGAATTTTTTTTTCCTAAATTCATCACTACTTTTTAATATTTTTGTAACTCGTATTCTCGTTAAGTGTGACACGGCAAAACCAGTAACGATTTGGTTCGCAATTTTGAAACCCGTAACACTAATTAACCCGAAGAAGCCCTTGAGTGAATAGTAAAAGGGTAAGCAAGCAAGAGGGGATTAAATTAGGTGCTGTTTGTTTTTCCTTAGAAGCACTTCTCCACCTCTTTTGTCTGCACTGAGAAGAGGGCGCGCAGACGTTGGGCTCTGCAGTGTGTTTGTTTTTTCGAAGACGTTTCATTAAAAAACGTCTGCGCGCCCTCTTCTCCCAGAAGTGTTGGGATTATTACTTCTAACCTCTTCTACCATTTTATTTCATCGATCATCATCTCCTCCTAACCCTAAACTCCTCTCCACTGCCCCATCCGGGAGCTCCACACGCCACGCCGGCTTCCTCCACACCGCCGGCTTCCTCCACACGCCACGCCGGCTTCATCCACGCCCCATCCGGCTTCCTCCACACCGCTGCTCCATTCACCACGCTGCCGCCGCTGCTCCGGGATCTGTTAATCTGTTAATCACACATTCACATTCGAATCTAGGGTTCATAATCATGATTGTGAGAACACCTTTACCGAAGAAACGACGGCCTGAAGCCACTGACAGCCCTAACTCCGATGGCCGTCTGCTCATCTTCGAGGACCTGCCGGAGCCTGAACCTTCTCATCAACACTCCGATCAGATGCTTTGCACTTACCAATGCCGTCAGCTGGTAATTAATTATTAATTACTAATTACACCGTTCGATTCGTATTTATGGCGCTTTTATTATGTCATACTCCTGTTTCCGAATTAAGATAGAGATTTTAGAAATTAAACATAATAGTTTATAAATTTATACAAGATATGGAGTAGTTGTTTTTGTTTTGGTGTTTATTAGTAACCTAGGGCTTAATTTGTTCTCTTCCGCAGGGATTTGGATCGTTTTGCTAAGTACATCCATAGTAGAATTAGGTGAATGCTTGTTATAAGCTTTTTATATTGGTTGTCAGTTGTTAATTGCAAAGCTGAAATGGAATTTGTTTTTAGAATCCTAAACTGAAACTAATTTACCGATGGATAACTACTGTTTTTTGTGTTTACCTATTTTTTATTTATATTTCAGTTTATTTAAATTTCAGCTTATTTTAGCAGTCTGCAGATGTTAAAAAACAAGCAGTCTTCTTGTTGCAGACTGCAGAGTTTTGGTCCACCTCTTCTGCTACAGATGTTGGCAGATGTGGTTTCACAGTCTTCTGACATTTTACCTCTGAAAAACAAACAGCACCTTACTGGTAGAAAGTAAGTAAAAGCATATTCCTTGTTCATAAATGGCGTCCTGTTATTACTATGATTATTCAATTCAGTATTCAAATTTCAAAATGAATTATCAATAAACCAACCCAACCTTTTTTCTTTCATACTAACCAGAGAGAGAAACAACAACTCCTCGCCGGTGACTCTTCAGGCGGCGGATTATTGTTATTATTTGTAAGCACCCTCCTCTAAACCCTAACATAACAAACTCTATGTGGTTCATGATCTCTGTGTTTTTAATCCCATCATATACAATTCTTCTTTTTATTGATGGATCATCGCTTTGTTTGTCAACCTCACCTGTGTTTTCGGTTCCTTTACAAATTAATTAAAAAAACCTTCTGTTATTAATTTTTATTTCCATTTGTTCGGTTCAGCTGTTTACTGAAATCAAACCTTCTGATTATTGAATTCCAGCTGAATTTCGTTAATCAGGTCTCTTTTTGACGTATTCAGGTTTAGAAATTAAACCTTCTGTTACTAATTTATATTTCTTTTTGATGATCGCTGTGTTTTCGGTCCAGCTGTTTATTGAAATCGAACTGAATTTCCTAAAAGAAGGCTCGTTTTCACGAATTTAGGCTTAAGCTTTCTGTTGTTGATTTATTATATTTTGATACGATGATTTTAGGTTTTTACAGTTAGACGTCGAATATGAATTTCAATTTCTAGGTTGCGTTTGAGACTCTTCAGCCATGAAAACTGGTGAAATGGTTCAACTATTTGTATAATAATATTAAATTGCAAAGTAAGTTTTTGGATATGAACTGAATGATGTATGAATGTGGTAATGTTGTGAAGATTTTAGTTTTAAAACAACGCAAATTTGGTAATTTAGAAGTTTGAGTGAAACTGCTTGTTTACTGTTAGTGAATTGAATCATACTAGAATTTTGTTAATTTGGATATTTGGTAGATTTTAAAACTATTACTAAAGATGCTACCTCAAGAAGACGCGGCAAAACACATGACAAGTAGTCTAGATCTTGAGAGAGAAGACAGTGAACATGTGAGATTGGTTATATCAGCTAATGAAAGAAGAGTGACCGAAACTGATGCTTTGCAATCTCAAACAGAAAGGAGTAACTGGCCCTTAAAATGGTGGATAAAGGCGGTCACATGGTCCATTATTGGTATAATCATTACAGTTATTTTCTTAAAATGGGGCGTGCCATTTATTTTTGAGAAGGTATGTTCATGTTCTTGTTTCATGATGCTTTTCATTGTTTTGTCATGCTTTACCTTTTTGTTAATACTCTGAATGGCTTATTGGTGAATAAACAATTTATGATGGCCATTAAGAATATTCGTAAATTGAAATTAGACATGTAGTTTTGTATGCACTTTTAAGTTTGTACTTTGTCATGTTTATAGTGTGAAGGACATGGACGTTGTCATGATAATTATGTTCTATATTGTTATTAAGAAGAAACGAACCGAACGTAGAACGGTTCATGAACCGTTCGGCAGGAAGTTCAGTTATTTAATAAATGAACGAACACTAACAATATTTTTGGTTCATTTAGTTAAAACAGATGAAAGTGATAACATGTCTCGTTTGTTCATTTATGTTCGTGAATGCTCCTTTACGTTTGTTCACTTAAACTCGTTTATGTTTGTTTGTTTACATTCATTTATGTTCCTTACTTTACATTATTTTAGGCTAGTTCATTTACGGTCATTAATAAATTATTTTAAATTTTTTAGGCCCATTTTATTCTGATCTAGTTTTAACAACTTTTTAGGCCCAACACATTGTTGTTCACATTTACTTTTAATTAGCTCAGCTATGTTTGCTTCCGTTTGTGAACTGTTTGTTTATACTGTTAACAAACAAACATAAATGAACACTAACACTAACACTAACACGCTTATTTTATTTATAAAGACGAACAAGATTACCCTGTTTGCTTAATTGTTCACGCTTGATTATTTGTTCAGTTAAAGTTAAATGAACGAATGTGAACATGCTCTCTTCGTGTTCATTTTGTTCGTTTACATGCCTACTATTTATCCTGCATGAGGTTACCTTTGTTTCAGGTTCATAAAGGGGTGTTTTGATGTTTATTATTAAATTTACTGTTGTAATTAAATATTCATGATTTAATAATCGACTGCAATAAAACGGACATTAGAAAGTAGATTTGAAACTGCTCTTACCATCTGAAACTGTAATAATCAGATAATTAGTCTTTTCTGATGTTGTTGCAGGTTCTTATGCCAATGTTGCAATGGGAGGCGACCGCGTTTGGTCGCCCGGTTCTTGCAGTTATACTTATAGGGTCATTGGCATTATTCCCAGTGGTTTTAATCCCATCTGGACCGTCCATGTGGCTAGCAGGGATGATATTCGGTTATGGACTCGGGTTTGTAATAATAATGGCGGGAACCACTGTCGGCATGATTTTGCCATATCTCATCGGTCTTCTTTTCTGTCATCGCATCCATGTGAGTTGTTAGTTGTACCAACATGTTATTATAAAAGATGGAATCATGGAAAAAATGGCAGGGTGCTAAAAACGGATAATTTTGTGGCTGGGTTCATGAGAAATTGATTTTTGACTTGTTTTTCTTGTTAATAATTAGCATATCAAGTATGATAGCAAAAGTGATCTTTTCAGTAGTCATCTTATTTTTTAGTGCAAAATGATTCAAATGTATAAAATGGCCATTAGGCTTGTTAATGAACAAACGAACACGAATGGAGCATGTTCATGTTCGATCCTTTAACTTTAATCGGACACATAATTGGACACAAATAGTTAAAACTAATGGGACATTTTTTGTTTGTTTGTGTTTGTTCGTTAGGAAAATGGACATGTTTGTGTTCGTGTTGGTGTTCGTATTTGTTTATGTCTGTTTGTTAACAGTATAAACAAATGGCTCACAAACGTAAATGAACGAACGTAACTAAACATAGATGAACAAACGTTAATGAGCTAAAAACTAGTTGAATGCGTAGTTGTTAATAGAGAGAATAGCGCTCGATATGGCGCGCTTCATAGCGAAGTAGTACTTTCTTGTTATCTGATGTATAGCGCCTCAATAGCGTGATATAGAAACAATTAATGTTTTCTTTTTTCTTTTAGAAATTATGAAAAACCGAATTTTTAGGCATTAAAATCCATTAAACGGCACCAAACTCAACTAGTTCCACTGTAAAAACTCAAATTTGTGAATGATACCCCTATTTAAAAAAAAATTATCATAGGTATATTGCTGGTATTGACAACTATGGTTGAAAGTAATGTGGACTGGAGAACAATGTGTTGGGCCTAAAAGGTTATTAAACTTGAGTAAAATGGTATGAGCTTAAGATATTTAAATGAATACATTACGAATATAAATGAACAACCATAAACAAACTAGACTATCGAGTCGGGGGTCTCACTAGAAGCAGCCTCTCTATTCCTAACGGGTAGAGGTAAGGTTGTCTACATCTTACCCTCCTCAGACCCTACCATAGCTTTGGTATTGGTGGGATTTACTGAGTATGATGATGATGATGATGATGATGATGATGATGATGATGATGATGATGAGACTAACGAACATAAGCGAATTCAAAGAAAATGTACGTTCACGAACATAAATGAACAAACGTGACATGTGTTCATGCTCATTCATTTTACTAAATGAATGAAAACTACTGTTTGTGTTCGTTCATTTATCAAATCCAAGAAGTAATTGTTGCAAACTATTTGGAAAGGCAAAGTGTTGATTTATTTTTATTGCCCTTTTTGTCAAAGAGTTTTGACTTTTTTCTTTTCAAATTCTTAAATTTGCAGAAATGGTTGAAGAAATGGCCTCAAACAGCTGCCATGATTCGATTGGCTGGGGAGGGAAACGCGTTCCAGCAATTCCGGGTGGTCACACTCTTTAGGATTTCACCGTTTCCGTACACTATATTCAATTACGCGATAGTAGTTACAAATATGAGATTTTGGCCATATTTGTGTGGATCTATTGCTGGAATGATTCCAGAAGCTTTCATTTACATCTACAGGTTTAATTCAGTTTGTTTCTACTTTCTACTGCTCTGTTTTATGTACAGGTGGCAAAATGGTTGGTCAAGGGAAAAAAGGGTTAGGCCAACCAGTTTTCTTATTGCTAAGTTTTACTAATGATTACCATTTTAAATATGACATAAAAGTTATAAGTATGGATGGTAAGCTGTACTTGGAAGTAAAACATTTTAGAAGATTTTTGTATATTGAATGCATTTTTGATGGCTTTCGACCCATTTGACCATTTTTTTAAACAAATATTCAAACTATTTCCAATTTGACTTGTTAAGAACCAAACCATATCTGAAATCGACCCTTCTACTTAAATTAATGAGTTTTTTGCATTTTGAAAACAGTTTCTGATCATTTTTTTTACCTGTTTGACCAGTTCAACTCGTTTACCAGTTCAGTTAACCTATTTCTTTCTATAAGTTGATCCTTTTAAGAGTCATATTACAACTGAAATCGATCCGTTTACTTGTAAAGTAGATTTTTTTATCCGGTAAAAACAAAGAAAACGATTACAATAAAGTGGCAGGCAAGCTGGGCCACAAAGTCTAAGGCATACTTGGAACTAAACCAATTTAGTGCAGTTTTCCATTTTGATAGCAATTTTGTTGACATTCGACCTGTTTGACAAGCTCAACCTGTTGATTTTAACCAATTTTCTGAAATTTTCCAATTTGACACATTAAGAGTCAACTTACAACCGAATTTGACCCATTTACTTGCAGTGTGTATTAAGATTGCTGTCTAAACTATACTTGGAAGTAAAACAATTTTGTAAACTTTTGCATTTTACTTTGACCTGCTCAACCCATTTTTGTTGACCAAATTTCAAAAGATTACACTTTTGACACGTTAAGAGTCAAATTACAACCAAAATTGAATCAAGATTACCACCTCTAAAGTCTAAAGTCTAACCTACACTATTCTTGGAAGTAAAACAATTTAGGGTGTGTTTTGCATTATGAAAATATTTTTGATGACTTTTAACTGCTTTGACCTGCTCAACCCACTTCGGTTGACCAATTTTCAAAGTTTCCCAATTTGACCTGTTAAAAAGCAAATTATAATCAAGATGCACTCAGTTTGTCTGTTGGTCTTATTATTGTGAATACATGTGTGCAGTGGGCGGTTGATCCGGACATTTGCTGACGTGCAATACCGAAACCATCGACTGACAACATTGGAAATCGTATACAATGTTATCTCCTTCATTATCGCAGGAGTAATGACTATCGGCTTTACGGTTTATGCTAAAAAAGCTTTAAAAGAACTTGAAATTGAAGATAAGGAACCAGATGATGTATTGGACTCGGGTAATATACAGCTTCAGAAGCTTCCACTTGAGAGACATACCAACAATTTTGGTCTTTAATCACCATCCTTAATCATAGCTTATTTAGTGTAAATTGTTGGCTAACCACTTGTAATTAAGCAATTTCAGATGCAGAATAAGAACATAGCTGACTTTTTTTTTCTTTTTTTCTTTTTTCTTCTTTTTTTTTAAAAAAATCAGGGTGGATGATTTTCAGTGTTCATTGTTTTTTTTATTTGTTTTACGATTAGAGATGGGAGATTTCGACTCGTTAATTTGTAAGGGGCCGGGTTGATACAAGGTGTGTTTTATCGTGTTATAGTATTATATACCACGTATTTGATAGAATATAGTGAATTCTGGTTATTAATAAATTATGTAAGAAATTTTGATTAATAGTGTCTTAAGATGTTGATAAATAGTACCAACAAGGCAACATGAGTTTTTTTTAGATATTTTAAGTCGGTTTTTGAGATGTATTTATATGGGATGTTGGGTGATGGGAATTCAAACATGTAACTTTTAACTGTAAGATTATAATTTATAAACCAGGAAATCGTGATCAAGAAAACCGGGTTTACTACTAAGTAACAAGCCTATGGCACTCAATGACGATAATACTGGGTTCATTTTCCTTGTGTGTCAAAGACAAAAGGGTGTTATTAATGTAAAACAAAGTAAGAAAGCTGATCATGAAAATCGATCTTCATGGTGTAACCACGACAGAATAAGGTAAATTTGGGGGTAGAGGTGCACAAATCGGGTATTTTAAATACCCCAGTTCGGGTATGGAATCGGGTACGGGTATGACCTGGTATTGGAAAATAAGGTATTGGCAATACCGGGTCGGGTTCGGGTCTGGGTATTTGAATACCCTATTTCCAGGTATTAAAAAAACCATATTTTCGGGTTTTTTCGGGGTATTTTTCGGGTATAGATTAGATTTTTTAAGGGAATTTATTGGATATTTTCAGGTATAGATCGGGTATTTGAAAAACACGGTGTCGGGTATTAGAAAAATCCAATTTCGGGTATGGGACCGGTTCTGGTTTTCGGGTATTACCGGGTACAAATAGGGTCCGGTTCGGGTACGGGTTTTGGTACTGAAATGCATATCCTATCCATACTCTACGGGTAGGGTCGGGTACGGGTTCGGGTATTAAAAACCTGGGTATCAAAAAAACCGGTTCCAGGTTTTTTTCTTCGGGTTCGGTTCCGAGTTCGGATTTTTTGTGCACCTCTATTTGGGAGAATGGAATGAGTTATTGCAAGAGAATGAAAAATGTAAGTGTTTGATTGGTCAATAAAAATGTCATTACACACAAAATCTCATTTCATCTACCTTTTTTTGATTTTTTTCTTCTCATTCAATTCTTCTTTCACCCTACATTCTCGAAAACAGTGGTGGATCTAGAACATTATTTTAGGGGTTGCGTAAGTTTTTTTTTGACCATACATTAACAAAATTTTTTTTACACGTTTTGCGCGTATGGGTAGCCGGTTTTGCGTTTCAAGCGTATGGGGGCCCGGTAATGCGTTTCGCACTTCCCCAACCTAGTTACGCGCTGCATGTACCGGCGTTAGATTACCTGTTACGCGTGTACTGGCGCCCAGTTTTCAATTTCGCGGGTCTGGTAATGCATTTCAAATGTCCCGGCGCCCGGTAACATGTTTCGCTCATACAACCACCTTGTTATGCGTTTCACGCATACCGCGCCTAGTTTAGCATTACCCGCGTCTCCACACCCGGTTACCTGTTTAGCACATACAGGTGCCTGGTTACACGCTTCGTAGCGGCGTACGGTAACCCGTTTCATGCCTACCTTCACCCGGTTATTTATGTTGGCTTTTAAGTTTTAATTAAATTTTAGGCTTTTATTCATCTTGGGCTTTTAAAACTTTAAAAGGTAAAGCTTTGGGCTTTTCAAAACTTTTGAGGGGTAGCGTAATATAATTTTCAATGGTAACGTAATACATAAAACGTAAAAATTTTCACTTCGCCGGAAAAGTTGAGGGGTAGCGGGTGCTACCCTTCCTTATAAGCTGCATCCGCCACTACTCGACAATACCACCTGACAACCACCACCATCACCACCACAACCACTTTCGTCGTCGCCACTACAATTGCCACAACCATCTAACGGCCACCGCTAGTATTGTCGCCACCACCCTAACCACCACCACCATCGTCATTGCAATTTTTTAATTATGAGGCAGAACCAAATATCTACCTATTCTAATAAAGTAAAATAAATATGGATACTTGTCATGTCTTGGTTAATTCTTATAATTTGTTTCCCTCCAAAACTAATATACCCTAAAATATGTAATAAATCAATAATGATTCACTTTCCTTTTACACTATATTTATATAATATCTATACATTTTAATAAATATAAATATTAACATATTATGTTACTATGTATTTCAAAATACTTGGTGAATTTCAAAAATCAACAACAAATCATATTTTTCAAATGAAAATTGTTTTGGGTTTTTTGTGGAACTTAAATTTGATTTTATGGGTCAAAAGTTGGTAAATAGATTGTTTGGTACAAGTTAACTGCATTTAGGTTAAAATTTGTAACGGGTCAAAAATGAAAATTTTGAGTGTTTTTAAAAGTTTGAGAATGCAAAATAGATTTATCGTCAAATTTGTTATGGTTTCAAAGTGTTGACTTTAAAATATCAAAAGTATGAAAGTTAGAAGTTTAAACATGATTCGGGTTTCAAATTTAATTTTAAGGGCATTTTTTGAAATAATCAAAAGATTCGGGATTTGGTAAATTGACTATTTTTTCCCTCAACTATTAAAATATAAGAAAAGATTACGAATACTTTCGACGTGCCACCCCCATGCCTATCAATGCTTCTAACTTTTATCAAATTTGAAATATTTATGTCAAAATTAATTTTTCCTTTAATGGTGATCAGAACGTTGTATGGGAAACATGTCGTGCAAAACTATAATCAAATGAATATTCACAAAACTAAATGGGTTAATATATTTTTTATGTTGTCATTATGACAAAGTCGAGAAGCCCTCTGAAACTTATCAAATTTTTTTTATGGTGTAGCTTATAAAAACATAGCTCTTGAAGAGCATCCATTGTTACAATTTAATGTTCTACTTTCCTTTGATGGGTGGTAAATTGATAAATATATCAATAAAGGTAACGCTCCTTTTGTATTTAGGCTGAGTGGTTAGAACTACTATCGTATGAGAAGCTTTATTTCCGAAATTGGTTCATAACCAAAAGTCTTTCAATTATACATATATGGCACCGAAAATAAATTTTTCAATAAAAAGAAGCATTATCGGGTACATTTTTGCAGGGACATTTTTTTTATTAAGTTCATTTAAAAAAAGTCATTTTGTGATATAAATAAAATCAATTTATGTACATATTGTATCGATACAAGCATAGATGTAATACATTTTTTTTTCATATACGCTATGTAATTATTTTTTTACTTATAATTTTATAATTTGAATTATCCCGTGTGTGACACGTGCTGTAAAACTGGTTAAACTAATAAACACAATTGCTCTTGATACTAAGTTTTAGTTTTTTTTTATTTTTTATTTTTGTTTACTAAACCAAATTAGAAGGTAGTTGAATTAAAATAACAATGCATAAAATAAATAAAGAAATGGCCAAGATTCAGTCAATCCAAAACGGATAGTTCTGAATACCTTTGATGTTTTAAAAGAAATATTTAAACATTTAAATGGTGTGATTGTAAGAAATAAATATAGAACCGGCCAGACCACGGTTTTATGACTTTGGAATCAACCACCGCATTCATGAAACATGAAAGCTTACAGCAAATTATATATGTTTTGCAAAATGGAAGTATATCATGTTCATTCAAACAAGGAATGCGCTTTTATCTTATAATTAAATGAAGGTGGTAATTTCATTTATTAACAGACCAAGTGATTTCCTTTATATAGTAGGGAACCATCACATTTACTGAGATGAAATGCTGCATTTTAATTGTCGTGATAGAATACAACATACGATGTTTATACTTACAGCTATTATATATATATAACAATTTGAAACTTTCATAGGCAATAAGGCTTGTATTTTGCGTTACAAATTTTGTACTTGCATAATTACATTTTCATCTGAATTTGTGCATCAAGGGTTGTATCTTACGCAGGTGTACATTGATGATGTCACTGTCCTTTTATAGTTTATTGTCCAACTGTCCTGGTAGGTGTCTCCACCACCGTTGCTTTCTCTGACTCTACAGTTCCACTTTCTTGGTTATTCTTTCCATTTCAGACTCTCTCGGTGCTGCCGATTTGTGTGTGTTGTTGCCGGGTTCCATTTATGAACCATAGGCGACGGCGCACGACGGTCACCATCTTGATTGTCTGGGCTCTTTCTTTGTTTATGGCGGTGCCGGAGCCGCCTGTGTTGTTGCCGGGTTCCAATTCGGAACCCTAGGCGACGGCGATGGTGATTGTTTATGGCGGTGCTGGATTTGTCTATGTTATCCCATGCAATTTTCAACTATTCGATGAGCCACCATGTCAGTACCCATCTCCTTTGATTTCTCTCCATGCCGTTTCCGTCCGTCTATGTTGAATGAATTTAGGTTAATTTGCATGGTGTGGATGTTGTCTGGTGCATCGTTGGTGTGGTGGTGGCGGAATGCTGATCGTCGGATTCCTCGGTCATTGCGTTTGGTCATTGTCGTTGGTTGTCTTTTTGGTCTGAACCTTAAATCGGGTGTGGCTTACACTTAAGATTTTTCATGGTTATTATCTGTAGCATAGTTCCTCATCTGATCTTACGATTATAGATATCTTAATAGAAGTTTCTCAGGTTTGAATTGAGGGTTTTGATTAACATCTCTTGGAGGATGTACAAACTTAATTTACTATATGTAGTTATGGTGCAACTTGCCTCTTCTATATAATCAATTGTCTCCATCATTCAAGTAATTGTTACAAATTATCATGTTTTATGTCACATAATCAGTTGATTTGTATTTGCTCTGAAGTCTCACTTGATAATATCATGACTATTTGTTGTTTATGTATTCTTTGATGCTGCTAATACATTTGTCGTGACTATGATGACTGGATATGATTTGAGGACGAGTACGCCAGACTAGATGCGGCGGATCAATCCACTAGTTTATATATATACATTTGTTGGTGATTGTATATTATGAAGCAAAACTTGTACGTCTCTTCTGATTGTTTGGTCTGACTGAACAGAGGTATATGTGTACAATCCTTTCCACGTGTTAAGTCTCCACCGCCTCCCTGTGCTCTTCTTCCCTTCCCTCTAAAAAGCCTTTTTCATCTCGCACCACAATCCTTCCAAAACCTGAAACTTTCTTCTTCAACCAGCAACCCCAAATCCTCAAATTGAGTTACTTGCTCCGATGATTAGTACCATCAATTTCAGCTTTGCTTCCGTCGGTTAGTCTTTCTTACTTTTGTGTTGGTCCCGTTTAATCGTTCTCTCTTCTTACTAACAACTAACTTTTGGTGTTGATTCTTCATCAAGAACATCGATTTATGGTTGTCTCATAACTGTATGTTTAGTGCTCTTAATTTCAAGCATTGATTCGTTTTGACCAACCTACTTTCATATTGGATGTTTTTTGATTTAGGGATTGATGATTCTGATCGATTATTTGTTTGATTAGGGTTAAAATTTTTGTTGTTTGATGAATTTGTTGAGAGGGTTTTGTGGTCTGCTTGCTACTTATTATATTAACTTTTGGCTTCCATTAAATTAATTAAATTTTGTAGATTGGCTGATGTTTCCTACCATCAGAGTTATTAGACTTATTTAGTTGTATGTTATGTGTTTTCTTATTTCTTTTTCTCTGTTGGTGTTGCAAGTTTGGTGTGTATGAAGTTTAATATCTCTACGAACATCAGTTAACTTGATTTTGCGGCCTTCATCTTTGCTTTCACAGCAAATATTTTTCAACATGTAGCATCAGAATACAATGAATACTCATATACGATTATTTACATTGCTTGATAATTTATGTGTTGTTGAAATTTTCAGTTATTTGCTTTGATTTCCTTTGGTTGGTTGTGAACGTTATCTTCATCTTCAGTGTTTCAGGTTCGTCTCTTTATGATTCTTCGTGTGTATTGCTTACGTTTAATCTAGACTACTTTGTTTGTGTGTTTTGCCTATTAGCAACGTTGTGTGTGTGATTGGTCATAGATTTGTTTGTTGAGTGTTTTGTGTTTGTGACCTACTTAATAACTTTTTGTTAGTGGTTTATGTGTTTTTGGGAGTTTGTGTGTGCACTCGATAATTTTGTTTCTTCTTTTCTAATGTTTAGTCGCCGGAAACGAACTACTTATGTGATAACCCTCACCCTAGATTTTTAATTAAAACTGTTAGCTTTGTTGACGATTAACTCTTGTATGACTGTTTGGTACTATTTGATATATGAAATGAAATGTCATGGAATTAAGAGTTAATTATGCGTTAATGTGCATGTTTATTTTGGTAATTAATATTGGGTTAATGCACATTTGATGAACGATCACGTGGTTAAAGGATAAACCGTGACCTTGAAAGAATAAGAAGATAATATGTGCGCCGGAAAGCACCAGAGTGTGTGACGGTTTGAATAAATGCCCTAGAAAAGAGTAACGTTGATATGATAAAGTATTGGTCATAACGAGAATGATGAATCAAGCTACAGAGGGTATGGCCTTATTACCTCATGATATGAGAATTATACTAACGATAAAAGATTCATTATAATCGGGAACAATATATTAAATCTAGCGAGATTGGTCCAGCAAAATCTTGTATTAGTGAGTTCTTGTTAACCCTACGTACGCTAAATGAAATGGCTAAGGCTTGTGTCGTGATAACCCCCTAGTAATTCATAGCTACATAGGTCGAACTGAGAGTTATAACTTAATGTAAATTTGCTAAAGAGTATGCTTTATGCCCCTGGGTCAATCGATTAAATGCTTAGGATTCATTATTTTTTTGTTGTTAGAATGCTTAAGGAATGGAAGTAGAAACAACAATCCTTCACAATTAAATCCTACATAAACTTACCTGGAACCACACTAGAAATTGGTTCCACTAGACCCCAAGTAAATTCTTAAGGGACTTGATGTAAGAAACCACACTTTTAGTTAAGTCAAAGTCTACTTTAAACTTGAGCCTTTCAAGAGAAACCTTTCCCATACAAGAACTCGATTTTGGGAAAAGTATGACCAAGACTTGACTCAAACATGGAATGGTTATGGTTTCTAGATACTAAAACAAGTCAAACCTTTCCCTTACCTGGATGTCTTTTACCCACCACTCTCTAGAGATTAAAGGAAATCATCAAAGCTCGGTTAAGATGGTAAACAAGAAAAGGATGCAGGAGATAGAATGGGGTTGATTTCCATTCTAGAACAACACCTAAGGGCTGCAACATTTCCCCTCTTAAACAACCTCCAATCTGCCATCAGGAGAGAGAGAGAGAGAGAGAGAGAGAGAGAGGGAGAGCATAGGATCAAGAAAGATGCTACCAGGTATATGTGCAGCAAATCTAAGCCTAAGAGAGGTCTTACACACTCCATTTAAACATCCCAAGACCTGCATATTACCCCTTAGGTCCATGATAAGTCACATCCACAATCAAGGAGTCAAGAAAGCAAACTTGTGCACAATACCAGCCAAGGTTTTGTGGGGGCAGAAAAACACAAATGTGCAGATGAGTTCTGGGCCATTGGATCATATCTAAGATCCACCAATTGGATGTGACTACATGGATCAAGACCCTCTATAAATACCAGGCCTTAACCATTCCAAAATCACACAACTCTAGCACCCTTGTACACCTAAAACCGAAAATATGGAGACTGCACCAGCAGCAACGAATTAGACAAGGAAAGGGGAGTTAGAAGAGGCTAGGAAGTGTGGATAAGTTGTGTCATTCATCCTCTACAAGTTCCTTAAGTAGTGGTAAGTATCATCTATCTTGTAGTGTTAGGAACTAGGCTAAAACAAGTTGTATGGGCAGCATAACACAACCGGACCAGGGAGGGTTTAGGGTTCGTTTATGGGTTAAGAATGATAAGGAACAACTTAAATGCTATGCACTAATGATCTTATGGTTTGAGCATGATAAATTAGTTGATTGATGGCCATGTAACCCTAGAAAATATTAACCAAAACCCTAATTCTAGAGAGAGAAAGATGGAAGCTTTGTGTAACCTAATTCTAGAGAGAGAAAGATGGAAGTTTTGTGTATTGCCTTAAGTTTAATCTTACCCATATATGCTTAATGATGCTAATAAGTCCTGGACATGATCGTCTTTAGGTTATAATTTGGGAAAGCCTAAGTCTTGTATAGATGAACTAAACCTATGAGTAATTAAACCTAATATTGAATTGTTAGGAACTTTAATGCATGCTGAATTTTTATATACCTAAAAGCCCTAAAGTTGCTGGAATATTTATGCAAGAAAAGATCATGTTTTGTTCAAAGGAAATGCTAACAAGCATATCTAAAATCGTTTTAAAAAAAAATGATTTAAGGAGTGTAATAGAACATGGACCTTGGAAGAAGGAAAAGAAGTTAGTTAAGTGAGAGTTAGGGGCTGCCTAATTTGAATCCTAACTCTTACTAGCTTAAAGTGTTTTAATGAATAAAGTGTGTGACTTGAAATGAACTTTAAACCATAATAATAAAGTTAGGGCAACTTCTAAGGGAAAACCTAACACCACATGAAGTTACAAATGGTTAAAATGAGGGGAATGTGTTGTCACATAAAATGAAGTATGTTACATACAACTAGTATGGTCTAGATTGTAAGAAGTATACATGACACCAGAGTAGTGTTACAAAAGAATAGAAAATCTTAATGGGGAACCATTATAATGTAGGGATTGTGTTGGAAGCACCCTAAGGATTGTTGAAGATTTGTTCA
This sequence comes from Bidens hawaiensis, assembly GCF_021521415.1. NCBI lineage: Eukaryota > Viridiplantae > Streptophyta > Magnoliopsida > Asterales > Asteraceae > Bidens > Bidens hawaiensis. Next base: position 153,476 of record NW_027495865.1, read on the forward strand.
AGAACCCCAAATGAGAAGGTGAGTTCTTGTTGCCCCTTTTTATGTTTTATATGTTTTGGGGAGAAATATGCTCAAATATATTAATTTGAATACTTGAATATTGAAATGGTCGATGTTGATGTTTATGCTTAAGATGATTGAATGATTGCATAAGTTTGATTTATCGCTTAAGTCCCCTTATTTGTTATTACGTGACCTTTAACTCTTTGTTGATATGAGCCGGTGTCAAGTGGGATAGTACTATCGGGGATGTCCACCCCATTCACGGTTGTTAGCGCCAACTATGTATATGTGAATGCTATTTGTCATTGTGTGTGTATATGCTAACATTCCGCGATAAAACGTTTGAGCTAACGTCTGGAAGGACGTTGGCGGGGGCAGAGACGAATCGGCTAGGTTACGGGCTTATGCTAGAATGAGATGTACTTATGCATATAACATAACATCATGATGAGCTATTTTTATGAAAGAAAGAAATATTGTTTACCGTGTCAAAACCCACGGACTCACCAACTATTTTTAGTTGATGTTTTCAAGCATATTTTTCAAGTAATGCGTAAGGACCATGTGCTTACCTGATATTTTGGAATGCACAGAGATTATGTGGAATTGCTATGAACTTTTTGTTTATTAGATACTATCTCCGCATGCTAGACTATGAAATAATTTGGTTATTGTATTATGAATGCACTAAGTGTTTTGTGTATGAATCATGTGTTCATGGATCCGACAACTGAACGCCCTGTGATTCCGCCTTGGCGGGGTGTTACAGTAGTTGGTATCAGAGCCTTGGTTATAGAGAAGTAGGATACGTTAGAAGTATCCTTACTATAACCGTGAGCTCGTGTTAGGGATAGGAATTTATGTGCCTAGTCTAACTTATACGTGCTAATTTGTAGCAAAGATGGTATTTCCAAAAGAATGGTATGAGTATGAAAACATGGCGTTAATGGGAGATGATGTGCAAAGCGAAGATGAGGACTCGGTGGAAGAAGAGTATTCGCTTGGATACTCGTCGGAGGAAAGTTACCTTGAACAAGTACCATCACCGACATCCGTCCTTCGACCGCAACGTGTTGAAGAAGTTAACGTGTAACGTCCGTTAATTTCCGTTAAAAGGGTTTAACCTTGTAGCGTTGTGTATACCTTTTGGGCTTGATCTGGCATTCTTCTGGGAGCTCCTTGCCACCCTCGTAAGCTTATCATACTTAACTTTTCATGCGAGTTCAACCAAGATGTTACTTCTTTAAAGTTGGAGGGGCTAGAGTGTAAAATTTTTATAACATAAACAAAACCCTAACCCTTTCCTCCCCACTTCAGCCGATCGGAAGTTGGTGCAGCCTCCTCACCCTCGTTTTTCTTTTGTGCAGCCAAGGTTAAGGTCCAAAACTTTAATTGAAGGTTAGTTCTATGTTCCCCCAAGTCTTATACACGTTAATTGATCATATTAACGCGCTTATTGGTCGTTAGGGTCGAGTTTTGGTTATAACGATTTCTGACAGATTCGTACTCGTTTATTGTTCGGTCTGTAACTCGATGAAAATATATTGTTTTTGATCGATTCTTGTTTCTATGATGTTCTACTTTGAGTCTAGTTTCCAGAAAAGTATGATATGTAATTTTTTGGACGAGATTTGAATGCTTTTTATGATTTTATAAGATCGAGTGTCAAAGCTGATGCGGGATGATGGATTCTGGTCTGTCTTCCTGACGTCATAAGTCATAACCCTTTTTTGACAAGTCCAAATTGGTTGGTTCCACTTCTGGAAGTTAGTATTTTGAGTTAGGAACCAAACCCAATTGGAATCGTTTAATTTGGCTGGGTAATGATTTTTATAAAAATAAAACCATTTTGTTGCGCACTGAAATAGCTGCACATACCTTTCTGTGTTGGAGGAATGTTTATGATTTTTGTGTCTACTAGAAAAATATAATAAAAATATTTTTATAAACCTAGTAAAAATTTTTACTAGTAAATATTTATTAAATATTTACTAGTAAAAATTTAATAATTTATTTCAAAGGTTATCCTATGTAATTAAATGCATCTTCGCATGCTAAAATCTGCACGTTTTACTTGTTCTTGATCGATAAGTTCGTTTTAGGCTTAACCGGTGGATGTTCAATTGTGATCCTGTCGGGGCTGTTTGAAGTGAGTTTTTGCACCAACATCTTCCTAGGTATGTCTAGTATTACATACTTTAAAATCATGTCCTTTGGTGTTCGTTTGATTGGTCAACTAGTTGTAGATTGAAAACTAGTTTTCGGTTGCCTAGAATGGTAATTTGTTGCGTTTAGCACGAGGGATGAAGTAAGTGATGACCAATTCAGTTTGGATAGCTTGGTTTAATATACGGGCTGTTGGAAAATGATTTTTATAAGTATTGGGGCTGAATTGGTTGTCGGTTACTCAAACGGGACGGCACAACGCGCATTCGCGTTTATTAAATAGTTGGTGCGTTGTACTTGCGAGTTACCGACCCATTTGACTCGTGTAGCGTCGTGTGGACTTGTTGGTGTCACACCCCAACCTAAGGTGGAAATGCCGAGACGTAATCCGATTGCTCACAGCTTCGAAGATACTATCATAATTATAAATGACAATATCTAATTAATTATTTCATTCAAATAATACACACAATAATCAAATAAAACAAAAACAATTCAAATAAATAAATATAACAAGTTTAAATCCAAGTTTGTCTTCATTATAACCCTAAGGTCTTTCTAAGCGTCCATACTTCAACTTCAAACAACCTGCATATGTGTAGAAAATGGAGTTTTTGTCAACAAACATGTTGAGTGGGTTTACCACCAAGTTTTGACACCAAAATAATGTAAATATGATAAATAAGCAAATCGTAATAAATGCGGTAATGAAATCAAACCATAAGCAAGTAAGTTGTCGATTAAACCATTGCCAAGCGAATCGGGCGCCGGTAAATCAACTATAAGCATATAAATAGAATAGGACCGTTACCAAGCGAATCGGGCGGTGGTCAATAGAATGAGAACCCTCTCCAAGGGGATATGTCAAACAAATGAATACAATAACACATAAGCACATAACAAGTAGATTTGATTAATCACACACACTTACACGTTTGCTATTTTTGATATGTATGTATATATAGATATGTATGTATAGTATGATATACGCATATGTCCTCAAAACGTTTATGAAAAGCGAGTAAAATAGGGGAATGATAAAACTCACCTCAGATTAAAGGCAAGCGAGTATAATTAAGAATAAACGAGTAAACGGATAAGCGAGTCGTCCAATACGCGTCAAACGAGATAAATGATCAGAACCTGAAACTTTGTGATATGAAACTATAAATAAAAACAAACTTAATGCCGCTGGAATCAATCCAAACGGATGAGTAGAACTCTAGTTATGTTGAATTACACGTTTAAGCGAGCTGGTACTGACCAGAATCCGAACAGCGAGTCAAAAGTCGGGTTTTGGGCAGTAGCCTTAAAAGCACGTTGTGAGAATAAAAGTCTTTTGGACCGAACGTTGAATCCGACCAGAAGCATGAGAAAACGCAAAGTCCAACTTGTTGACTGTTTTGCCCTTTAACGGGTTTTAAACCAATTGACCAGTCAACACCCTTCAACCACCGTAATTGATTGAAGTTTATTGACTAGGAAATATGTATGAACTATTTTACAGTTTACAACTTACCCGGAAAGTGAAAGGATTGATGAGAAATGGAAGTCAAAGGTCCTTAAGTTTGCAAAGTCAACGAACAAGTCTTGAATCTTTAACGAATATGAAAAAACCAAAGGTTGGAGGATGAACAGAGGTAAGGGATGACTGGAGGATGTTCTTTAGGGTTAGATTAAAGTTTACAGCAGGGAATTGATGTGTTTATATAGGAATAGCTAAAACGAACTAATTATGGGCTTTTTGGCCCGTTTAAGCAAGTAAATACGTTTTAAGGAAAGAATCACCAAAAGATTCATAAAGATCTGATCTTGGACAAGGGAAAACGAATTAAGAGTTGTATTTTAGTTATATTATGATTACTTGGTCCTTAATTCTCTCAAATATGCCTAAAATAAACGATTTTATACCTTAAACGAGTTAACGAACGAAGACGAACCAAGATTGGGTGCAGTGGAGCCACCGCGCTGTGCGGCCAGCATGTAGGCTAGCTGTCGCGTGGCGCTCCGGAGGGTATGGGGGATAAGTTTCACACGTTGTCACATTTAGTCCCTGTATTTTGGTCTTTGAGATTTTTTATGAACTTTTGATAATATAAATAAGATTTAAACACTATTTAAAGTACAAGGGCTTCAAGTTAATTATTAGAAACTTAAATATTCATAATTATTTGGTTTTTGATTAATAATAGTGATCCAAAATATTTCCGGGTCGGGTTATACGCAACGAATACAGTTTCGAAAAATCCGAGATGTTACAGTTGGCTGAGAATTTATCATATTGGGTCCACACGGGGCTGAGTTGGATCTTATTTGCCTAAATGACTCCTAAACGCGCGTTTTAGTATCACCTAGTGCTTCCGGGGATAATTTGGGGAATTCCTTACTCCTGGGAGTATCTAAGGGTCGTGTTGGTATACTTAAGGCCCCGGGGGCTGTTATGATTGAGTTTGATGAGGTAGAGGCTTTAGGTAACTCGAAGCATGTTAGAACGCCTCGTAGGATAAACAAGTCAGTATGGTTTAGTTAGTAATCTTTGTGTGCAATCCGACAGGCTTGTGATTTGTAGATTGGCTTTGAGGTTCTCTAATTCGTTGGTATTTGCGTGACTCGTGACAGGTGAGTTCACGACGCCCCTTTTACTCTTTTTACAGTTTGGGCTAGCATGCACACCATATTACAGTTTATTCCGACTATACTCGTTTAAACTAATTAGATGGTTATATATGGCCTTACTTGTGTTTGTGGGTTTATGAAAATATGTGTGAATTATACTCTATGCCTTGGAATATTTGAGGCTCATTTATGGTTATATATTTTATAAGGATATAGACAGTAGTTACGGTCTAGACTCAAGGATGAAGGCTTACTCGTATTGTAGTATGTCATGAGATGATATTTATGAATGTGTATGCCGGTGTTACTTTATGACCCTAGGCTTAATTTCATGATGGTATGTTTGGAATGTTATATATATATATAAGTATATATACATACATATATATATATATACGCGTGTTTATGCATGCGTTACTCTATGACCAATAATTGGCGATGTTAATTAGTCGTTTTCAACTAAGGATGTTGCGTATGCCTACTTTGTGTTTGCATACGGATGGATGGTGATCTTGGCTGGGCCAAACTATACTACTCAGGTTCTTAAATCATGTGGCGGGCCCTGAAAAGCCCGTGAGGGGGGAGGCTCGTGTGGCATGATCATCATCGGATGTTACGTGTTTGGGTTGTACGTGTGCTCGACCCTGATGTTATTACTTGGATATTACGCGTTTGGGTTGTACATGTGCTCGACCCTGATGTTATTACTTGGATGATATATATGTAGGGATATAATTTTAAGGATGTTTATATATATATATATATATAATGATGATTACCTATTATTGATGATGGCCTAACTGTTGTAACCCGTTTTATTTTTAAAACTCTTGGAATGATTATGACTATTATTATTTTAGATGTCAATTATTAAAACTTGAACTCACTCAGCTCAAGCTGACTTTGTGTGCATGTTAGTGTGAGTTTCAGGTTAGGAGGAGGATGCGTTTCTGCTTGGACGTGCACGAGGCTACTTGGACTGTGGAGGGCATACTTAGTCGGAAGTTTTAATGATGAACACTTTTCTTTTAAAGTTTTATTAAATACATTGAAGTTTGGTTTTGGGCATAATTCCCGGGTTTTGGGAACTTGTTTTAATAATTATGATTTTCCGCTGAATTATACTTTGAAATGGTTTTCGAAATGAAATGAATTGTTTGGGGTTTAAGAATTTTGTAAGTTTCGTGTATGATCACCAACTGTAGGATTCTCAGGATTCGGGGTCTTACATAACAGCCCCTTCTACCATGGAGAACCTGCTTGGGTTGAGGCTGGACACTAAGGAGAGACACCTCAAGAAGCTTAAATCCGTTGGCTCCTAAACCAAGAGCGATACCACCGGGAATACATCCGCCAGCTTATTCAAATGGTACTACAAGTTTGCGCCTATGCGGATCGAACCGAGCCCGACATGTGATGTGGAGTGAAACTCGAGCCTTTGTGAGGAGAGCTGCCTTTGTCATGTTGGCCTTAGTAGTGGTGTTGGTAGGTGTAGTTCTTATGTATGTGTACCTTTAAGTGTTGAGTTTCTAGTACTATGTGTAAGGCGATTAGATCGTCTATATTATGTGTAAGACCTTATGTTCTCAAAAGGCTTTTAGGCCATTGTGTAATGAAATATGAACTTCCTTAATATGCTTGCTCGATTTTTTTTATGTGGGTTAATTACATATTAAGAGTTATTACTTATTAAATTGTTGTGTACTCAGATGTCAAAGAACGAAGAAAGTCATGAGTACTCAGCCGATGCATCTGGATACGTAACGGCAAGACCACTTAGGAAAACGTCAGACAATGAGAGTGAACCTGAAGAAGAGCCATCTGAGCCTAGATCCATTGTGAGAGCTACGATCGTGATTAGTGATGACGAACCTAAAGAAGAAAGCTCAGCCAAAAGTTTAAGACAAATCAAGAAGTCAGAAGGGTACCAGCTACCCTCATGGTTCTTACAACCTAGAGACAAACCGTAGACCTTCGGGAAGGGAAAAAGTATTGTTCGTACACCACCTCCAGCCTCAGTTAGCAAAGAGAGGAGCTCGCCGCATGTCGAACCTGAGCTCAACAAGGAGGAAAATAAGGAACTCGAACAGCTGAAGAAGATACGCGAAGGGCTAGTTAAACCACTACCAGTCACCTATTGGAAAAGAGGCATACCAACCCCTAAGAGATCTGCCAGAATGTCTGGTGAAAGGGCCACCTTCAACAATCGCCCTAGTCCCCAACCCTCTCAAGGAAGAGCAATATTTCGCAATTCCATACGTGAAAGAGGAGGACCATCAGGAACACAGCCTCATAGCCCCTTGAAGGAAACTGCTGATCAGTCAAGGGAGAGTAGTCGACAAGAGAGGAACTACCTAACCATGCGAATCCGCCAACTCTCCAGAGAAGTCTACCTCTATGGAAAGGACAACTAGGGTCTCGCATAACAGTTGAGGGGAGAAAAGAAGATCTTGACCGAAATGCAGGAGGACATGAACATCCTGCGAGAGGATGTTATGGAGACAGTAGCAGCTGGACGTATTTGTGTGGTGTTACTAGCCTTATTCGGTATGGCATGGGTGTACTATCGCTACTTCTGAGAGGATTGAGCATTAAGAGTAGATTCATGTGTTTAGGAAATCATGTGTGTGAGAAAGAAGGCATTTTAAGCCATTTATGTGTATTTGTTCTAGACAATCATTTGAGATGTTATGATGTAATCCCAAGACTTGTGTTTGTAATCATCGATTATGTCGTTTGAATGTTATGATGTGTTGAAGAATGAGAGATATTATTAAAGGTTGTGATAATGCGAATTGCCAAAAATTAAGATTTCGATTCTACGTGAATAATAATTATATGTATATATATATATATATGTATAATAGATAATGCCGGCTGGAACACCAAGGAGAAACCATACGGGAAATGACGATCCCAACATTTCTCAAATGATTGCGGAACAGTTGGCTGCAGCTATGCCCGCATTCATTACTAAAGTGAGCGCTAATATCCGAAACAACGGGAATGGAGACAATGGAAGCTCGGGAAACGACACCAACAATGGGATTGGAAACAACCATGGGATTGGAAACAACAACGGAGAAAATGGCGGGACAAGGAAAGATATCTCCCATAAGTCATTCACTTATTGTAACCCAACCAACTTTTATGGCGACGAAGGAGTGATAGCAGTACTCCAATGGATGGAGAAGATGGAGCATGTCATTGAAATCAGTAATTGCTTGGAGAGTCAAGAAGTAAAGTATGTTGTATGTTCGCTCCACAAGAAAGCATTGACATGGTGGACTACTCATGTCAAAGCAGTGGGCAAGGAAGCCATCAAAGCAATGAAATGGAGCGACTTGAAAACGCTAATTCTCAAAGAGTTTTGCCCAATAAATGAATTGCAAAATCTAGATGAAGAATTTTGGAATCTATCCATGCAAGGTTCTGATTGTCAAGTCTACACCAATCGTTTCCAAGATTTGGCAACTATGGTGCCGCATTTGGTCACCCCTGAGGAGAAAAGGATTGAGTGCTACATTTGGGGTTTAGCCACCCCAATCCGAGGAACGGTCAGGGTGAATGAACCTACTACAATTTAGAAAGCTATTTCTTTGGCGTTCACAATGACTGATGAGGCAATAAGAGCAAGAACATTGGAGAAGAGTAACCCAAAAGAAAGTCGGAAAAGGTATGATAATCCTGGACGTAGGTTTGACAAGAATGGAGAGAAGAAACTCAAAACCGCAAGAGGTTACAACTTGAATACTCAAAAGGGAAGAATTGAGGGGTCGCCCAGATGCAACAAGTGTAGTCTCTTCCACGAGGGTCCTTGTCCTCCATGCTTTAAATGCAACAAGACTGGGCATCGTGCTCGGTTTTGTCAAAATGCACCTGCAAAAGCATGTTATGAATGTGGAAGTAAAGATCACATGAGGAATGTGTGCCCAAAATTGCAAAGGGGAAACGGCAATAGGCACCAAGGCAATCCGCCAAACCAAGGAAACCAACGTCCTCAAGGCAACATGGGAAATCAAGGCAACAGAAACACCCTAGCTGCTCAAGGAAATGGAGATAATCAGGCTCGTGGACGTGCTTTTGTGATTGGAAACAATGAGGCAAGGCAAGACCCGAACGTTGTGACGGGTATGTTCCTTCTTAATGGCTATTATGCATGTGTGTTATTTGATACGGGAGCCGATAAGTGTTTCGTTACCCCTGAGTTTGAATCATTAATTGGATTGGAGTCTAGTATACAACAAGATGCTTATACAGTAGAGTTAGCTAATGGTGAACAAATAGAGACTAAGAATGTTATTAAGAATTGTACTATCATCCTTTGTGATCACCCGTTTAGCATAGACCTCATTCCTACGGAGCTTGGTAGCTTCGATCTTGTAGTCAAAATGGATTGGTTATCCAAGAACCAAGCAGAAATCGTTTGTCACGAGAAAACCATCAAGATTCCACTACCCGACGGTGAAACGTTAAAAGTTGAGGGAGAGAAGGTCGGAAGGAAGCTGAAGATTATATCTTGCTTGAAAGCAAAAAGGTTCCCGAGGAAATAATGTTTTGCATTCCTAGCTCACATAGTCAAGAAGAAACCAAAGGAGAAACAAGTCAAGGACATCCCGGTAGTCTGTGACTATCCTGAGGTTTTTCCTAAAGACTTGCCTGGACTACCCCCGACACGACAAGTAGAATTTCGAATCGACTTAGTGCCAGGAGCAGCACCGGTAGCAAAGTCGCCTTACCGTTTAGCACCGTCAGAAATGCAATAGTTATCTAGTCAATTACAAGAATTATTAGATAAAGGCTTTATCAGGCCAAGTTTCTCGCCATGGGGAGCACCGATACTGTTCGTAAAGAAGAAGGATGGATCTTTTCGAATGTGCATCGATTACCGATAACTGAATAAGTTAACCATCAAAAACCGATACCCATTACCGAGAATTGATGACTTGTTTGAACAACTTCAAAGGTCAAACTACTTTTCCAAAATAGACCTTCGGTCTGGATACCATCAATTACGGGTACAAGAAGATGACATCCCAAAACAACATTTAGAACTCGATATGGCCATTACGAATTTCTCGTTATGCCATTTGGATTGACGAATGCACCAGCAGTGTTTATGGACCTGATGAACAGAGTGTGTAAACCGTACCTAGACAAGTTCATGATTGTATTCATAGACGATATTTTGATATACTCACGAAGCAAGAAGGACCACGAGCAACACCTAAGACTGATATTGGAGCTGCTAGGCAAGGAGAAGTTGTATGCCAAATTGTCAAAGTGTGAATTTTGGTTAAGAGAAGTACATTTTCTTGGTCACGTAGTAAATGAAAAAGGAATTCATGTGGATCCCGGAAAGATTGAGGCTGTGAAGAAGTGGGAAGCACCCGTGATACCGTCAGAGATTCGGCAATTCCTAGGTCTAGCGGGATATTATCAAAGATTTATCAAAAACTTCTCAAAGATAGAGTTACCTCTGACCATTATGACTCAAAACGAGAGACAATTTGAATGGGGGCCAAACCAAGAGGAGGCGTTTCAAACCTTAAAGCAAAAGTTGTGTCAAGCTCCAATTCTAGCGCTCCCGGAAGGAACCGACAACTTTGTGGTATATTGTGACGCATCACATCAAGGCCTCGGATGCGTTCTGATGCAAGGAGACAAGGTGATAGCATATGCGTCACGACAGCTAAAGGTGCACGAGAAGAATTACACCACCCATGATCTAGAGTTGGGAGCTGTGGTGTTTGCGCTTAAGATTTGGAGACATTACCTGTATGGAACAAGATGTGTCATTTTTACGGATCACAAGAGTTTGCAGCACATTTTCGATCAGAAGGAGTTAAACATGAGGCAAAGAAGATGGATGGAACTTCTTAACGATTACGACTGTGAAATTCGTTATCATCCCAGAAAAGCAAACGCAGTCGCTGATGCGCTTAGTCGTAAGGAAAGAGTAAAGCCACTACGAGTACGAGCTTTAGGCATGATCGTTCAAACAAGCCTGAAAGAACAGATTATAAAAGCACAAGAAGAAGCAGTACAGCGTGATGATTTGAAGAATGAATTGCTGTGTGGAGCAGAAAGGAAATTGGAACCAAGGGAAGATGGATCCCTATACTTTATGGAAAGGTTATGGGTTCCCGATGTGGAAGAAATAAGGAAGCTAATATTAGATAAGGCTCATAAGTCAAGGTACTCAATACACCCCGGAGCTGACAAGATGTATAAGGACCTGAAAGAATTTTATGGGTGGCAGGGAATGAAGAAAGATATAGCCACTTATGTTGGAAAATGCTTAACTTGTGCCAAAGTTAAAGCCGAGCACCAAAAACCATCAGGATTATTGCAACAACCACTGATTCCACAATGGAAATGGGATGAGATAGCTATAGATTTCGTCACCAAATTACCAAGGACGTCAAGAGGACATGATTCGATATGGGTAATTATAGATCGATTGACGAAGTCAGCACATTTCTTACCAATTCCAGAAGATTACAACACTGAAAGATTAGCCAGATTGTATATTAAAGATGTATTGACAAGGCATGGAGTGCCTCTGTCTATAATCTCGGATAGAGATGGTCGATTTACCTCTGTGATTTGGAAGTTATTACCAAAGGCACTTGGGACTCGGTTGGACATGAGTACTGCATACCATCCACAGACAGATGGCCAAAGTGAACGAACAATTCAGACATTAGAAGATATGTTGAGGTCATGTGTGATTGATTTCAGAGGAAATTGGGACACTCATTTGCTATTGATTGAGTTTTCCTATAATAACAGCTACCACACTAGTATACAATGTGCGCCATTTGAAGCGTTATATGGTCGAAAGTGTAGATCACTAGTATGTTGGACAGAGGTCGGAGAGCATCAAATAACCGGACCAGAAATGATTCAAGAAACTACGAATAAAATTGCACTCATAAGGGACAAGAATAAAGCAGCTCGAGATCGACATAAAAGCTATGCCGACAACAGGAGAAGACCATTGGAGTTTCAAGTCGGTGATAAAGTGTTGATAAAAATATCACCTTGGAAGGGCGTGGTACGTTTTGGAAAGAAAGGGAAGTTAGCGCCTCGTTATGTTGGGCCATTCGAAGTTCTAGAAAGAATCGGCACCTTGGCTTATAAACTCAAGCTACCTCAAGAGCTTAGTGGAGTGCACGACGTGTTTCACATGTCTAACTTGAAGAAATGCTTAGCAGATGAGGCCTTGCATGTGCCATTAGAATATATCTATATTGATCATAAACTACAATTCATTGAAGTGCCCGTAGATATTGTGGATCAAGGTGTCAAGCAGCTCAAGAGGAGTAGAATTCCTATCGTTAAGGTCTGTTGGAGCTCGAGACGAGGACCCGAGTTCACGTGGGAGCGTGGGGATCAGATGAGGGATAAGTACCCCCACCTCCTTCCGAAGAAACCTTCTAGGAAACCACATGTGAGCAGGATTTCGGGACGAAATCCTCTTAACTAGGGGAGACTGTGATAACCCTCACCCTAGATTTTTAATTAAAACTGTTAGCTTTGTTGACGATTAACTCTTGTATGACTGTTTGGTACTATTTGATAGTATGAAATGAAATGAAATGAAATGTCATGGAATTAAGAGTTAATTGTGCGTTAATGTGCATGTTTATTTTGGTAATTAATATTGGGTTAATGCACATTTGATGAACGATCACGTGGTTAAAGGATAAACCGTGACCTTGAAAGAATAAGAAGATAATATGTGCGCCGGAAAGCACCAGAGTGTGTGACGGTTTGAATAAATGCCCTATAAAAGAGTAACGTTGATATGATAAAGTATTGGTCATAACGAGAATGATGAATCAAGCTACAGAGGGTATGGCCTTATTACCTCATGATATGAGAATTATACTAACGATAAAAGATTCATTATAATCGGGAACAATATATTAAATCTAGCGAGATTGGTCCAGAAAAATCTTGTATTAGTGAGTTCTGGTTAACCCTACGTACGCTAAATGAAATGGCTAAGGCTTGTGTCGTGATAACCCCCTAGTAATTCATAGCTACATAGGTCGAACTGAGAGTTATAACTTAATGTAAATTTGCTAAAGAGTATGCTTTATGCCCCTGGGTCAATCGATTAAATGCTTAGGATTCATTATTTTTTGTTGTTAGAATGCTTAAGGAATGAAAGTAGAAACAACAATCCTTCACAATTAAATCCACATAAACTTACCTGGAACCACACTAGAAATTGGTTCCACTAGACCCCAAGTAAATTCTTAAGGGACTTGATGTAAGAAACCACACTTTTAGTTAAGTCAAAGTCTACTTTAAACTTGAGCCTTTCAAGAGAAACCTTTCCCATACAAGAACTCGATTTTGGGAAAAGTATGACCAAGACAACATGGAATGGTTATGGTTTCTAGATACTAAAAAAAGTCAAACCTTTCCCTTACCTGGATGTCTTTTACCCACCACTCTCTAGAGATTAAAGGAAATCATCAAAGCTCGGTTAAGATGGTAAACAAGAAAAGGATGCAGGAGATAGAATGGGGTTGATTTCCATTCTAGAACAACACCTAAGGGCTGCAACATTTCCCCTCTTAAACAACCTCCAATCTGCCATCAGGGGAGAGAGAGAGAGAGAGAGAGAGAGAGAGAGAGAGAGGGAGAGCATAGGATCAAGAAAGATGCTACCAGGTATATGTGCAGCAAATCTAAGCCTAAGAGAGGTCTTACACACTCCATTTAAACATCCCAAGACCTGCATATTACCCCTTAGGTCCATGATAAGTCACGTCCACAATCAAGGAGTCAAGAAAGCAAACTTGTGCACAAGACCTACCAAGGTTTTGTGGGGGCAGAAAAACACAAATGTATAGATGAGTTCTAGGCCATTGGATCATATCTAAGATCCACCAATAGGGTGTGACTACATGGATCAAGACCCTCTATAAATACCAGGCCTTAACCATTCCAAAATCACACAACTCTAGCACCCTTGTACACCTAAAACCGAAAATATGGAGACTGCACCAGCAGCAACGAATTAGACAAGGAAAGGGGAGTTAGAAGAGGCTAGGAAGTGTGGATAAGTTGTGTCATTCATCCTCTACAAGTTCCTTAAGTAGTGGTAAGTATCATCTATCTTGTAGTGTTAGGAACTAGGCTAAAACAAGTTGTATGGGCAGCATAACACAACCGGACCAGGGAGGGTTTAGGGTTTGTTTATGGGTTAAGAATGATAAGGAACAACTTAAATGCTTTGCACTAATGATCTTATGGTTTGAGCATGATAAATTAGTTGATTGATGGCCATGTAACCCTAGAAAATATTAACCAAAACCCTAATTCTAGAGAGAGAAAGATGGAAGCTTTGTGTAACCTAATTCTAGAGAGAGAAAGATGGAAGTTTTGTGTATTGCCATAAGTTTAATCTTACCCATATATGCTTAATGATGCTAATAAGTCCTGGACATGATCGTCTTTAGGTTATAATTTGGGAAAGCCTAAGTCTTGTATAGATGAACTAAACCTATGAGTAATTAAACCTAATATTGAATTGTTAGGAACTTTAATGCATGCTGAATTTTTATATACCTAAAAGCCCTAAAGTTGCTGGAATATTTATGCAAGAAAAGATCATGTTTTGTTCAAAGGAAATGCTAACAAGCATATCTAAAATCGTTTTAAAAAAAAATGATTTAAGGAGTGTAATAGAACATGGACCTTGGAAGAAGGAAAAGAAGTTAGTTAAGTGAGAGTTAGGGGCTGCCTAATTTGAATCCTAACTCTTACTAGCTTAAAGTGTTTTAATGAATAAAGTGTGTGACTTGAAATGAACTTTAAACCATAATAATAAAGTTAGGCCAACTTCTAAGGGAAAACCTAACACCACATGAAGTTACAAATGGTTAAAATGAGGGGAATGTGTTGTCACATAAAATGAAGTATGTTACATACAACTAGTATGGTCTAGATTGTACGAAGTATACATGACACCAGAGTAGTGTTACAAAAGAATAGAAAATCTTAATGGGGAACCATTATAATGTAGGGATCGTGTTGGAAGCACCCTAAGGATTGTTGTAGATTTGTTCAAGAACCCCAATCGATAAGGTGAGTTCTTGTGGCCCCTTTTTATGTTTTATATGTTTTGGGGAGAAATATGCTCAAATATATCGATTTGAATACTTGAATATTGAAATGCTCGATGTTGATGTTTATGCTTAAGATGATTGAATGATTGCATAAGTTTGATTTATCGCTTAAGCCCCCTTATTTGTTGTTACGTGACATTTAACTCTTTGTTGATATGAGCCGGTGTCAAGTGGGATAGTACTATCGGGGATGTCCACCCCATTCACGGTTGGTAGCGCCAACTTTGTATATGTCAATGCTATTTGTCATTGTGTGTGTATATGCTAACGTTCTGTGATAAAACGTTAGAGCTAACGGGCCTGGAAAGGCGATGGCGGGGGTAGAGACGAATCGGCTAGGTTACGGGCTTATGCTAGAATGAGATGTACTAATGCATATAACATAACATCATGATGAGCTATTTTTATGAAAGAAAGAAATATTGTTTACCGTGTCAAATCCCACAAACTCACCAACTATTTTTAGTTGACGTTTTCAAGCATATTTTTCAGGTAATGCCTAAGGACCATGTGCTTGCTTGATATTTTGGAATGCATGGAGATTATGTGGAATTGCTATGAGCTTTTTTTTTATTGGATACTATCTCCGCATGCTAGACTATGAAATAATTTGGTTATTGTATTATGACAATATGACTTGGATTATGAATGTATTAAGTGTTTTCTGTGTGAATCATGTGTTCATGGATCCGACAACTGAACACCCTGCGATTCCGCCTTGGCGGGGTGTTAAAACTTATTCTGCACTTTTGTTTGAACAAATGTTTTAGTCATCTACTAATGATATACGCGAGGCAATTCATCCTACAACACCCGCAGCAAAAAGGCCACAACAGCAAGAATCAGGTAATTAACCACATGTTGCATACTTTACTCTCAATTAAAAATACTTGAAAAGATACATCTATAAACACAAAGGATCAAAAGACCCTATCAACAAACGAAGACTGGAAAGCCGAGTGTATGTAAAGAACTTTTAACCATGGACTGGAAAGCCGTGCGTATGTAAAAACTTATATATGCATAAGGGCTTTTCTATTATACCCGCGTTTGAACGCTCCTTAGATGACATAACACGGACATGCATAATACGACAATACGTACGCTCCACTTGGAAAGGTCTCGGCTCGCAGCAACGCATGTCGAGTACTAGCGTAGATATTGAAGATCATTGTGTTTCATGGTTGATTTATTATTAAATAATAATATAGCTAACCTAACTGTTAGCTATTTAAGTAAAAGTAGATTTTAGAAGCCTAAGATAAATAAACAATCCATCAACATAATAAATTTGACATTTCATTTGCTACTAAAAAAAGATAAGGGTTCACTGAAGATGAGCGGCTCTAGTGGCGAAGCTTGGGATTAGTCACAGCGGTGAACGAAGTCACTGACCAATACCTTGGGGGTGACCGTGCTCAATGCCTATAAAAATTTTCAGGCAAAATCACGTAAATTTTACCCTACTAAGCGAAAAAATGGCAGTGACCGGGGTCACCCCGGTCCTGAGCGGCTCAAAATGATTACCACAAAGCATGAACAGATCGAGTGGCTGCTTGAAGAGCATGAAAAGAGTAAAAGCATGTGAAGATTTAAAGGAAACCGAGGATAGGAAGCTTAATAATGAGAAAAAAAAGGTACTTGGGTTTGTTTTGTTAATTTGCAAGATTGTATAGAGCTAACTACAGTGAATTTGTTTTGTTCCCATTTTACTTATATAAAGTTATATTGTTATCAATGCCTACCAGAATTAAGCCATTGATCTGAATGGATAAAATGTTTGCCAGTTATTGTTAGGAGGCATACTAAAATTACATTTTTATTTGGCTTTGTTTTGAACAATAGGTTTATTGAAGCTACTTTGTGGAATTTGGATGAAAGTGAAAGTGGCTACAATATGAGTTTGTAGATTTATTTGGATTTTAACTAGGTAGTAATTTTGCTTCTTGCATGGGACTTTTGATGAACAACAATGGAAGGGGTGGTTCTTAAGGAAGTCACAAATGAAGATTGTTCAGTTTTAATACATAACGTTTTTCATATTTGTGTTTATTTTTGTTCAATTCATTGTCATTTATGTTTCAGTAGTCATTTCTTTGTATTGTATTCGGTTGAAAATGCCATCAAAGCGATTGCCTCCTATGTACGAAGTGTTTGTGGCTATTTAATTGTGTCATACGCCCCCGCAACGCCGGGGGTTCTTCCAACTTGTTTGTGATATCAGTGGAGGTTTTAGTAGAAACACACTAGTGCTCAGTATTTACCACTGATGACATAAGTTGTACGTCACTAACAACCATTTTCCAGTAATGCACAATTGTTACTATTTGTGTGAAGTAATGTCTTTTATAAAACATAATGTGAAGAGATTCAACTATAAATAATATAACAAAAGACTACCAAAGGTATACAATTAAATAGATACATAAATAACACTTAATTCACTTTAATTCATCTAATACCCCTTTCAAGCGATACGGTGGTGGATCTAAGCGAAGCAATTGACAAAAGTGATGAAATTGAGAGCTTGGGAGACTTTTAGTTTTAGTAAAGATATCCGCCACTTGAAGCTTGGTTCGTATAAACTTGGTATATAATTTTCCAGTTGAGACAAGCCCCCAAATGAAATGATAATCCAGGTCAATGTGCTTGGCCTGCTTATGTGACACAAGATTTTGTGTAAGAAATAAAGCACTGCGGTTATCACAAAGAAACTTGACACGGGATATCCGCCACTAGAAATATCCAAGAAGCTTGACATTTGAAGAGTTGAGATAGGTGTTTCATCAGATAAACCAGAGAAGGGAAAGTTTGTTTCATCAAAACGAGCATGGCGGGTGACATATAATCGAGAAGAACTTAGGTCTAGGCATCGATAACCTTTGAACTTTGGACTATAACCAGATGCATGGTAGGCTTCATGGGGCAAGCTTGTTGAGGGCATATTCCCGAAGAAGCGGATAAACACGACAACCAAAGGCACGGAAAGAAGCATAATTGGGTGTGCTATTGTATAAAAGTTCAAAAGGTGTTTTGTTGTTTAGTAAAGGGGTGGGTAACCGGTTGATAATATAAACGACTGAGGAGAAAGAATCCATCCAATATGTCGGTGGTAGTTTGGCATTAAACAACATCGCCAGGCCAGTTTCGACAATATGTCGGTGCTTCTGTTCTACACGCTCATTTTGTTGCGGTGTGTAAGGGCATGACACACGATGTAATGTGCCATTTTCTTCCAATAAAGTTCTTACCCGATTATTAATGAATTCGGTGCCACCGTCACTTTGAAAGATTTTAACTTTCCTTGAAAATTGAGTTTGGACAAATGCCATAAATATTGATAGAGCATTAAAAAATTCGGATTTAGCATGTAATGGGTATATCCAAGTGAAACGTGAAAAATCATCAATGAGCGCTGCATAGTACAAATAATTGTCAACTGATTTAATCGGCGACGGACCCCACAAATCACAATGTATTAAATCCAATGGAAAAGAGGCACATTTATTATTATAGTCAAAAGGTTGCCGTTTAGCTTTGGCTAATTGACACGGGGAACATAGTCCCGGTTTCGGTAAAATAAAACATAAAGACAAATGTCCAAGTTTACGCAACAAAGTAATGATATCAAAAGAAACATGCCCTAATCTAGAGTGCCAAAGTTCAAAAGATGCTTTAGGGCTAGAGGATGAAGCAACCAAGGCTTCATGCTTGGGGTGTAAAACATATAAGCCGTCTTCACGGAAACCCCGAGCTAGTACCTGATTGGTTTGTCGGTCCTGAATAAATAAATAAGGATATGAGAACAAAGCATCCACGCCATTATCTTCGGTTAGTTTGCTAACCGATAGAAGGTTTTTCGTAAGATTCGTAACTAATACATTTTTTAATTGAAGGGAACCAAACAATTGTAAATTACCCGTGTGAGAAACAGGAAGGACTTGACCATTACCAAAAACAATCTGGTCGTTACCTTTTGGAGGAGACGGGTTTGGAACCGCTGTTGATGACCCAGTCATGTGATCGGTTGCACCCGAGAACACACCAATCGGGCATAGGAGTGTTAACATGACAGTGAGCATGAAATGCATGAGCCAACTGTTCACAGAAGGGGTAGCACTTGATGGACCCGCAAAAGATGAGAGTCGAGGGCACGCGGTCGCAATGTGTCCTAATGTACCGCACAGTTGGCAAGGAGGTGGTTGGCGGTTTTGGTTGGTAAAGTTTCTTGAAGCACGGGTATTATTATTGTTACCACGGTTGCAAAAGTAGCCTCGTTTACTATAACTATTTCGACCACGAGGAGGAACCATATTGTTACGACCACGGTTTGTGTTTTGAGCCGAAAAAGCCACTGTTGAAGAGTTGGTTCCATGGAGGACTTTAATAAAGAGCTCATGACTTTCAGCTCTGGCAACTAAATCTGAAAAAGTTGGTGATGGACGGGTTGAACGAACCAATGTCGAAAAACTTTCAAAGGTCGGACCCAATCCATAAAGAAAACAGTGTAGTTGCTCCATAGTGTCAATGGGATGACCGATTGCACTTAATTGATCACAAATGGCTCTGAAAGCGGCTTGTTACATTTTAATGTTAACCGAAGTTTGTCACGAAGGTTTTGTACCCTTTCAAATTTCAATAGAAGAGTTACTATATGCCGCCTCTAAGGCGGCCTAGATGCCACTAGCAGTAGGGAGGCCGACGGTAACGGAGACAGCCTCTTCTGTAAGAGAGGCATTGAGTATGATAATGGTCCGCTGATCAGCGGCCAGCCAATCCGCAAGTTCAGGGTTATCAATAGATTTGTCACCCTGAGTGATGAGCGGAGGCGGAGCAGGTTTAGACCCATCAACATGTTGAAGGAGATTCTGAACCAAAAGAAGAGGCACCATTTGATTCTTCCGGTACAAGTAGTTGGTAGAAGATAATTTTATTAATAGCATATGTGCAAGAGTAGACATTGGGAGAGGTTCAGTAGAAGAAGAAGAAGAAGCAGCATCCATGGTAGGGGGACAGGGGAAAAAAGAAACGACCAGGAGAGAAAAGGGTTTAGGGGAGCACCAACCAATCAGGCTGTGATACCATGTGTGAAGTAATGTCTTTTATAAAACATAATGTAAAGAGATACAACTATAAATAATACAACGAAAGACTATCAAAGGTCTACAATTAAATAGATACATAAATAACATTTAATTCACTTTAATTCATCTAATACTATTGATTAGTTGCCACCAATCTCAAGTTTCGTGTAGCTCTAGAGATTTCCCGATGCACGAAATTATTATAGACTTGGTGTACACTTCAAACCTTCTAATTCTTAATATTTATTTCAATTAATTCCCATTTGGTTTTAAGTAAACCTTATTAGACTCAAATAATATTGATTACACATCTTGCATATCTAGCATGAAACAAAATTGTGATCTAAAATACTGTGTTTTATGAACACACTGGCACAGAAATATATTGCTATATATGTAGGACATGTTCATGCTTACAATCAATTAGATGGTTGACTTATTCAATTAGCCCTAGGGGAAACAACAGTTTAATGTGCCATAAGGTGACAGGGGATCAATTTCCTTACGATTGAGCTTTGCATTATCTTAATATTGCTTCTCGTATGCCTGTTTTGTACAAACCAAACCAAAGTACTGGCTGGTCAAACTTGTTCATGAATATGAATAGGACTCGACAGCTCTAGCACTTGATCGATTGCAATATTTTCATTGTTCACCTGTGGTTGAATTTGTAGCTGGTCGCCTTGACTTCTAACACCAGATTTCGAGTCTGGTTGTCTCCTATCTCCTACCCAATCGGTAATGAGTTCAAGTGCAAACTGGTCGAAAACACTTGGTTTAAACATGCTTCCCATCTGCCATATGGTCACATTGATACGTTATTTGCTCATCCTTACAAAAATAAAATTAGTTATATAAGAATACCTGGGATACAATGGCATACAAAGGTAATGTGCTGTAGCTACAGAGTACTTGAACAATTGCCCTACACATAATCAGAACCACATTTATATTAATATATAAATATAGATGACATGTTAATATTATTAATAATAATAATTAATAACTAAGCAATTCAATGTACAGATACATATATTTAAACATAGTTAAAACTGAAAGATCATCTAATGAATTTATTACTACATTGTGTAAACATTAAGATTATACATTTTGTTGTCAAAATGATATGTACAAAATTTATATAAAACTCAATTCATATAAAGAAGTTTAAATATTCAGAACATAGTCATTTAATTATATTAGATGTTACATAGGATGAGGGAATTAAAAATGATTTGTTAGAGTCGCACATTCGTCAATCACATGATTAAGGATTGAAGTTTCTTGGGACGTAAAATTAAGGTTCTGGATTTTGAGTTGATCAGTGTATACTTATTCCATATGCTTGCACTAGGCCTCGCTCTAGTTTGACATACACTTATAGCCTATTTCTATACTTTCGTTTTGTTTCGCCTTACATTACATTGTCTGATATATGTATTCACCTGAAGGCTTTTTAGGGGATCCTATATGTAATTCCAAGGGGTTCATACTACTTGTTCTTGTTTCTTTGTTGTTTGATCTTTCCATCCCTCACCACTTTATGTTATTAGTAGTGTAATGCTATTACTATTAGCACTTAACTCATCACGGTTATTTGTTTGTTTGACACCATCATTGATTATTTTAAAAGATGAATTAATTAAGATGATTTTCCAAGAACGTTTACCATAACAATGCTTACCCGAGAACCAATTTCGTGACGATGTAGCCCACTTTCTCCATGACGCATGAGTCGAATCCATACGTAGTCTATGCCACATTTACCCACAAATTAGATCAAAACATTACAGCAATATTCTTTGTAAAAGAAAAGAAATAAAAAGATATCAGCTTCTCAAATAACCATACACATACCCAAACCCAAAAAAAGAAGCCAATCTCGAATGAATTTTGAAACAAGATGAAGTGGATCAAGTAAATGATGATTTTAGGGTTGTTGAACCAAAAATGATCATCAGAAGGTTTCACTGCTTCTCCTCTATTATCGACAACATCTCTTGCTAATCGTGTAATGATGTGCTCTAGATGAGCTCCCACAAGTAGTAGAAGCTATACCAACCCGACCAATTAATTCAATATTTCACTTGTTACTTATGATAATGCAGTTGTATTATATATGAAATCTTAAAGAGAGTTGCCATTTACAAACTTACAATGAGTGGCAGAAAAGACAACCAAAAGTATGTGTACCAACCTGCAAATATATATTTTCACACACAAATCCATCACAGCCTTTTGTTGGAAAGATGTATTATAAGCATTATAGGTTTAAATTCTTAAATTGAGATATCAATAATTAAACTAGTTAACGTACCACTAATGTTGAGTAGCAAAAAGACCACAACAAAGAGCCACAAATACCAACTGTCGAAAAACAATAAATAACAAGTTTAACATGGCGGTTAGTCAACTTTTAATACATTCTAAATATATATATACGATTACATGCAAATCAAAATCAATGTTTTTGGAAGGGGATAGGAGTACCAAATGCCGACAATCTTTTTAAAATCATACTCTAGTGTTCGTAACATGTACTTGTAAAAGTTGTAATTCGGGTTTCCTGGACAATGCTCCTGCATGATCAAATACAAAATCATATTATATGAAAAACGGACAGATGGCTCTATGGTCATGTAACGATTTTGATCACTAACGGGTGTTAAAATTTTAATAATAGATTGACTAAATTAGAAAATATTTGCCTTGATGAATCCTGTTCTAAGTGCTACATAATCTGCCTTGGTTACTGATCCATAGAACTGCTTAAAAAATGATACCTGCAAATAACAAAGAGAATAGTACTCAATCAAGAAGGGCGTGTGTGACATTTATTATATATAAACAAACTATTAGGAACTGGACTTACTATCCATCGTATCACTGGCTTCTTTCTGTAGTGGCCGACAGTGCGTTGCGTGAAGAACTGTCGATGATGATTATGATGATGAAGATGATGATGAGCATGACCTAGAACAAAAGAATTGTTGACGTGTAGCCTAAGCCTACCGGAAGATGGAAATCAAAGAGAGAATAGAATGTTACTACGTACCTTTGGCTGGATCATCAGGAATCCTGAGGGAGTCCTCCCAACGCTTCCACTCACGTATCTACACCATATTAACCATAAACATATATAGCCTTTTTGAGAAAAAAAAAAACTCTCTTGACTGGATGGAGACTTCCAAACCATGCCATTCTAAGCAAAATTTTTGTTTAGGCGGCTTGAGGTGTAACTATTTTTAAAGGCAAAGCCATGCAAATGCCAATTTTTAAGGCCAAATCTTCGCCATTTATGATATGAGTCATGCTGTGTATAGCTACACCACTCGATCCCATTTGATTTCACACCATCCAACAATCGTCCACAAGACATTTGGACTGTTATTTTGACCAAATCCAAACTTTGAAAGAACAACCGTTTGGTCAATATCCGAAGACCGTTCTAACCATATACGGTTAAACATTAAAAAGATTTGGTTAGAACGGCCATCTGACCTCTTTCTGGACGACACTTATAATATATCAGTCTCTATGATGTCTTTTCGTTAGGTTATACTTTCGTGTAATCATTTGTGCAATCACAGAAGTTGTTTCATAGAATTGGTCAAGCAATAAGTTAAGGAAAGTTTTCAAAGTAGGCATGTAGTTATTTCCTTTCTAAAATAGGCATGAGCAATCACGTCTTATAAACCGATTAGGCACCAAATGGGCCAGCACGAAATATCATGTATGTAAAAATGACTTGGCAATCGAAGTTCTGACATATGTCATGATAGGGCAACAGATGAGCCTAGACTGCTATGGAAAGGCTAAAAAGGTACCATTTCTGCCACACAGATATGTATTAAGCATCTTTGTAAACTGTCTAAGATAAGCAGGTATCCGAGCATCGGTGTGTGGGGTCCGAACAAGCTTAACCGCATGCCTTTTTACGAGTCTTTGGAAACTCTCATGGTGCCTAATCATATAGCTTTTTAACCGTCGTTTAGGCTACTTGGTAGCCCCAATATCATGACACACGTCTGTGTATCATTTTGTCAAAAGTCATTTTTGCTTGGTATTCCGCGTCGGCCCATTTGGTGCCTAATGGTGCATAAGCGGCCTATTTTGGAATTAGAAGAAACGATTTCATGCGTATTTTGAGAACCTTTTGTGTAATTTCCTGTTAATCCTAAGTCAAGAACATGGTGAAATGATTATCGTTAGCAAAGATGGAGTAGAAGTGTAGAACATTACTCTGGCAACCCCAAGGACCATTGTAGTGGCACAGAATATCACATGCACAACTGCCAAGACAAATATAAAAATGTGGAGCTGGTGTAGTCCTTCTAAAGAGACCAATTGCACCTTCCCCTTGTGTGCGCAAATCTGTGTTCCAAGATCTTCGGACAAAAGATGTCGGCCATAACTCAAGTTAAGATGTTCGGTTGTGGTTTCTTCCCTTTTGCAAGGAAGCATGTAATTGGCAAGATGTGTTGGTATGCATATTTTGCTTATCATACGTTGCGAAACCGTCAATAACAACGATATGAATCCCAAAAGCATCAACTCTGATATTAAAACATTTTTTTTTGTTATAGTTAGATCATGATAAAAGCTAAAATTCAATTTGCCAAAACTTACAAGCTTAACTTTTAATATAACAGGTTGGGTACAAACCTTCTTGTAGTTTTTGTAAGGCCTCGTAGAGAGCATCTTGACCTCTTCGCTTTAACAACTATGTAAACACAACAGAAAAATTAACTTTAGTGAATACGCAAATAAGTATACTTAAAGCTTAAGTGACATTTTTAATAAAATTTCTGCTTAAATGTTGATTAAATTATATTTTTGTAAATATTTGTTTATTTGAATTGAAAGAAGTTTTTTTTATTTTTTTTATTTTTTTTTATTAATAAGCTATTGTGGTTTGTTTATGAACACCCGATAACATATATACCTATAACCAGAGAAGATACAAATGGGTTTATTAACTTGACTATTAGAAAATATATAACACATAATTATATCAAAATAAGGGTTAGGTTTAAATAAGAAGTTTGATTTTTTTAAGAAGGCTAGGAATGAGGGTATTTTAGTCTTAACACTTTAATATCAAAACCCACTTAAATTAATTTCAAAAACTCACTTACATAAAATCCACTTACATCTTCACTCATCTCCTACAACCACCACCATTCCACCGCCCACCGCCACCACAACCGTCACCCAACGCTGCCACCTCGCCGGAAAAGTCTATGGAAATTTCGCAGGAAAATTTCACCGAAAAAGTCATCGGAAAGTCACCGGAAAACAATCATCGAGAAATTTTGCCGGAAAAATCGCCGGAAAATTCACCGAAAAGTCGCCGAAAAAAAGTCATCGGAAAAAGGCCGCCGAAAAAAACACAATGGAAAACACTACGAAAAACACAATTTAAAAAACACAATGTAAAAAAAAACACTATGAAAAAAAAACACAATTGTATGGCACAATGTAAAAAACACTATGAGAAAAAAAACACAATGATAAATACAATTGTATAACACAATTTTGTAAAACATAATTTTTGGTAAAACACAATACGTAAAAAACCTACTATTTTTTTTTAATTTTATATATATATTTTTTTTTATATAGATTCCCCTTATTTTAATTTTGTTATATTTTAATATAACAATATGGTATTCATATAAAAGATAAAAAGACACTCATTATTATGGTGAATTTGTTTTTCAATAAAAACTTCGTAAAAAAAGTTATGAACATTTTAAAATGATGGGGGAATTTGGGATGTGCCTTGCATGTGGAGAACAAATGTTTTATTCCCTTTATGTCCTTCCCCTTATTTTCACACATGGTTTCCACCTAAACTAATCTCAACCATCCATGTTTAAAATCAATAGACAAGATTACTTCTTATCCTTTCTACAAAAACTATACTTCCTATTATAACCTAACCCATCAAAATAATATTTTTCTTAGAGCAAATGACAAAAATGTTTATTTAACCGGTTAATATCGACAAATAATTCGTTTAACCAACCAATTTTCATAATGTCTACCCTAACACTTGTCGACCCGATTAGTTTTTACTCATTGCTGGACGAGATTTTTAAGGAACCAGATTCTGCAACTTGTCCAAAAAATCTTGTTGGAAGACAAAATAATTTTTGTTCGATGCAAAAATAATATTCTTTTAAGCCAAAATAAATATCGTCGAAAGCCAATATAAATCACGTTGGATGCCAAAAATTAGGGCTGAGCAAAAAACCGAATTAACCAAAAAAACCGCTCCGAAAAAACCGAACCGATTGATGATGATAAAGATTATCAAGATAATGAGGAATGAATTAAAATTTTATGATAAATAAATAAATAAGATGATGAATGAAGATCAGGACTAAACTTTTAATGCCTTTTAATTTTTAAACTCTAATTAGCAACTTTGTATTCGCATAGTTCCACGTAATACATGTCTATTTTTGCTTTTTGAATTCAATATATATGTGGATTGTGATACTTTAACACGTTCTTATATAAGCTTAAAATGTGCATTTTCATTAAAAAAAATTTCATTGTCAACACATAATTGAAAAAAAACCGAAAATAACCGAACCGAAACCGAATTAACCGAAAACTGAAAATCCGGAAAGCCAAAAACCGAACAATTTGCATATTTAAATAACCAATTACTTCGGTTTCGGTTTGGGTTTCGCCTAATAACCAAACCGAACCGAACTGTGCTCAGCCCTACCAAAACTGATCATGTCTACGAGCTGTAGGGTGGACGTTTTGAAATTGGTTGTTCAAATAGATATTTTATGATCAACTGACCAGTTAGATGATTTGTCCCTTTTTCTTAATGTGTATCAAACTATCAATACAATTTAACACTTTATCACTAACTCTTATTTATACCAACACATAATATAATCAAAAGAGGGCATACCTTGCCAAGATGATGAACCAACTATTATCACTAACTTTTATTTATATATACTAACACGTACATAATATAATCAAAAGAGGGTGTACCTTGCCAAGATGATGAAGGCCACGCTCGGCAAGCAGAGAGAGGATTACCATGACAGAACAGACCACCGCGACAATCCATGTTGGTGTATGCTCCAATGATCTTGACTGATTGGCTTCTACCATGTTTTCCTCGGATAAACGGAAATGAATATGGAAGGAAATGGAGCTTCGTCATTTGTTTAATGGTATTGTGGAATGGATTGAAGATGAGGAAAAGAATGTCTGCTGTTGAAGGTGATGGTTACCACGTAAAGAACAAAGCTTTAAGGTTGCTTGCTTTAAAGTTTAAACCTTAGTTTCGTCAGTATTTTTCTTAAAAAACAGAATGTTGGAGATATCACTTGAATGTTGGAAATATTATTATTTATTAATTTTTATATTTTGGAGTTCGAATTATATATGGAGTTAATATTCAACACGATGGAATTTGTATAACACCAAATTGTAAACTATGTGAGTGTGTGTTTTTTTATAAATAAAGTAGGTATAAGAAACATAAATTTAAACAAAGTCAGTTAAGAAAGTTAACCTAAGTCAAAAAATAACTTACGTCAACTATATCAATCCAACTTTCCACGATTACATTATTTATCATAACTAACAAGAATGAGAAATGCATAAAGAAATAAAAAATAAAAATATAAAAAAAGCGAAGGAAGACCACATATTAGAGAAAAACACGAAAACAAAAGTATAAAACTTTATATATTATCGAATTTGCAGCACATGAAGATGACAGCATTCCCAACCCATTCCCTATTCTATCCATATATATCATATAATTATACTAAAAATTACTGTTTTTTCTCTCTTCTGTTTAATTAAATAATACTTTTTATATCTTTATCATTATGTTTTCTTTTTCCTTCACTCACATCCACTTTTAAAACATATTAAAAAATTATACGGTATGAAGAGTAAAACCTCAAATTTAACTTTCTCATATAACATTTTCTATCTCCTTTACTCACAACCACTTATAACCATATCATATAATTTGCTACCCCCTCAAATAATTTAAAGGAATGGGCTGAGAATGCTCTGAGGAAGTTATATTTTAATATTTGGTAGCATTTTTAATCCTTCAAAACTAACATATTAATTTTAACTAATATTGATATTTATAATATAGGGGTCAAGTTATTATATAAATAGGGGCAAAAATGAGAAGGATAAAAAGAATTTGCAACCACACAAAAAACCCTTAAAAAATATTAAAAAAAATCATAACTCAAAATTTAATAAAAAAAATAAAATAAAAACACAAAAAATGTTTCCATCGTCTTTCTCGTTTTAAAAAAAAACATATACACACACAATGTTGAGGGAAAAAGATCATTA
The DNA here is from genome assembly GCF_021521415.1 of Bidens hawaiensis. NCBI lineage: Eukaryota > Viridiplantae > Streptophyta > Magnoliopsida > Asterales > Asteraceae > Bidens > Bidens hawaiensis. The sequence continues at coordinate 181,860 of NW_027495865.1, forward strand.
TGACTTTTTGTTTATCATTGTGTTTTGTGTTTATTTTCGTCACTATTTGTGTTTTTTTCCCATAACATTGTGTCTTTTTTCCTTTATATTGTGTTATATTACTCTTGTATTATATTTTGTTCGGCATTGTGTTATATTTTGCGATCTATTGTGTCTTTTTTTAATTATAATTGTACCTTTTGTTCATTTTCTTCATCATGTCTTTTTTTTCGGCATATTTTTGAACGGTAATGATGGGGGAAACATTTTAGTTTTTTAATTTTCTTTTCGTTTTTTATTTATATTTTGAGTTATAATTTTTTTATTATTGTTTTTTGAATTTTTTAGGAGTTTTTTTTGTGATTACAAAGCCTTTTCACACTTCTCATTTTTGTATCTATTATATTTTAACTTTTTCCAATAAAGTTAATATACTAAAAACCAATATTAATATCTAATCTAAGTATATTATTAAATAAATTGAGTTTTCGGACATATGTCCTCTTATGATTAGTCCTTCCATGTTACTTCCATATATTTAACTATCATTCTAATAATTTCTTCATAATTAAATAATTCAAAAAAAGAATTAAAATACAAATATGTGCCATCAGTTAACAAAGACAACATACCCTAATTCAACATCTTTCTTTCCGGCCCGCCTATCTCAACGCACGACGTCTGTTACTCTTAATTTTCTTTGTTCATTCTCTGATTGTTAAATCAAGCCCAGATTCTTTCTCTTATAATGAACCGGTTAATCAAGCTCATAATCAACAAGGTTAGTCTATTATTTCTCTTATAATTGTTACTGATCGATATTATTTCAAGCCCAGATTCATGTTTTATGGTAGTAACAGGTTTTGATTTCCTTGATGGATTATATCCATATCATCTTCGTTTGTATCAATTAGTCGTTTATTCATCTTAATTGTTTAATTTCGTCAATTCTATAAACCCTAATTTTAAGATAATTTGCTTCTCTGCATCTTTTTAATCAATTAATAATCGGTATACATCAATGATATATACTTTGTTCATGATATGTTTTTAAACACTTAGAATCAATTTTGATTGCCCGGCATAAATATCACTGATTATATTATCCCTCTATTTTCAAATTGTTATTGATATTCCGGTTTTTCGATAATTTATTTGTTTCTGAATTAATATTCGTGAGCTTTCACCGCAACTGGTTCATTATTACAGGTTACTTTTAATCCGCTTTTTCATCGCAACCGGTTTCCTTTTAGCTATTGTTATAAATATTTCGTTTTTTTTATAAATATTGCAGGGGAAAGAGAAGCCAATGTGGAAAGCTGCTACCTTACCCTTAGGTTGGATGACATTTTACAATCAAACCATTGGTTTGGACATGTTCAATATTGCCTAACTTATTTGCAACAGTGCAATATTGCCTAATTTATGTGTTTGTGAATTAATATTCATGACCTTTCTCGCAACCGGTTCATTATTACAGGTTAGTTTTAATCCGCTTTTTCTCCACAATCGGTTTCTTTTTAGCTATTGTTATAAATATTCTTTTTTTTTATTTTCAGAAACTAGGTTATTGACCAGTGTGATACATGGATAGGAAAAAAATTCTTCAAATAAACACATATATAATTTTAAACGAAAATATATTTTCTATATGTTTGTTGAGACTGGAACATAATTAATAATTGCAAATGTTATTTAAACGAAAACATAATATTTAATATTAAAAGAAAAACTTAAAAAATGATATTACAAGTGTGATATAAATATAAACCAACCATAGCATGTCAATTGCCTTTGAAGTATTTGAAGTATATGTTAAATATAAACCAACCATAACCCACATGTGATGCAAAATTGATATTAAAAATCTCAAAGAAAGTGAACTATTATAAAAAATACATGTTAAGTGTTATTATAAACCCAAATACATGCATGACTTAAATTTGGAACTTATAGTACAATAGTACATTGATTGCCTTTTATATCAATTAAAATTTGATTATTCTAAATTAAAATATATATGATTGTTTAAAAACGTCCTGCTTGCGGTGCGCACATATAATGTATATATGTGTGAACCCTTGGGTGGGCAAAAGTAAAATTGCACTAATTTTGACGTTATTTTACTAATCACGTGAAAATAACGTTAAAAGTGGCGGAAGGTTAATCAGGCATCATGTGGTGGCGTTGATAGCCGAAAGACAAGGGCACATGCACCAATCAGCCGGTGTCCCGATGATTGAGTGTTATGTGTCTTATGTCCAAGGCTTGATTCAAAACTACTATCGAGCCGGGGGTCTCACCGGAAGCAGCCTCTCTATCCCTATGGGATAGAGGTAAGGCTGTCTACATCTTACCCTCCTCAGACCCTACCATAGCATTGCTATTGGTGGGATATACTGAGTACGATGATGATGATGATGATGATTGTTTAAAAACAATTAATATAAAGTTTATTAATATGGAAAGGTCTAAAATTCGGCATATATATTATGATGTCAAAACAGTTTTACAAATTGATTGACTACTTTATTAAAAGATTTTGGTTATATTTAAAGTTAGGAAAAGGAGAAAAGATAATCAATCAAATGCAGTCAATCATAGGCTTAATTCGTTGTGTTTAATTCAAAAAGCTGTTGATTTGAAAAGTTGTTACTTAAGCAGTTTTACAAATTATCAATCAACATAATTGTTAAAATTAATATGAAATGAGTAAAAGGAGTATTTGTTAAAATTTGTAAGTAAAAGGAGTATTATTTGGGCCTTAAGTGAAATGAATTGCTATGTTATATATAAACTTATAATTAAAAGTATCAATTATCTCGAACTCCTTTCATAATGAATTGTTAAAATTAATATGAAATGAATTGCAACAATTCAAACCATCAAGATAATTGATGATCCACTTTCAACCAGTTTTTTTTATTATTTATATTCATTATATCTTAAATAAATCAAATCATTATATCTTAAAAAATCAAATCAATATCAAATAAATTCTAACAATTTAAACTGTTTCATAATTTATCATATCTCACACTCTTTCCTAATTTTCTTCCATATTTCAAACCTTTTGCCAAATCATAATTTGAGCAACTATATTAACCCTTTAGATCAGAAACAGATATTGACACTATAATTTAGGAACACATACCTTTTTTTATTTTAACTATCCAAAAAAAATTGTTCCTATTATCTACCTATATATACAGTGACTTTGAAACACGAATTCCATACTATCAAACCACCTTCTACATTCTGCAACATCATATTTTCTTTATTTGTAACGTATGTTTTTTTCCTTCTACTAATTTAATTCATTTATATTAGTATGCTTTGTTTCTACATAATAGTTATTATAATATTAATATTGTGTTTGTATTCTTTTTTTTTATTTTGCAAATAGCACGATAGAGCCAACAAACATTACAATGTTTAACGACTTGGATGTCCTCAACAATGATTGCATCCTCAAGGTTCGTATATTGAGGTTATGGCGTCTAAAGGATAATAACAAACCCAATGAAGATTGGTCAATTGAGATGATTTTGCAAGTGTTACATATTTATAACTAATTTATATAATAAAATGTTACATGCATTGCTACCTACACATTCTAATTATTATTTTTAATATATTATTAACAACTTTTTTTAGTAACAAGGAATATTGACCAGAAGAACGGCTTGTGCAATGGAACTAGATTGCCAGTAACTTGGGCAGGCGTTTTATCGGAGTAAAGGTTATCTTAGGTACTAATATTGGTTATCTCACTTATATACTCGTAATGGTCTAGCCCCTTCAGATAAGAAACTTCCATTTAAATTGAAAAGAAGGCAGTTTCCAGTTGCAACTTGTTTTGCAATGACCGTTAACAAAAGTCAAGGTCGGTCACTAGCAAGAGTTGGTATAAACCTGCGAGACCCGGTGTTTACACATGGTCAACTTTATATAGCTTTATCAAGAGTGAATAGTAGAGACGGTGTTTAAAATGCTTAATTAGACAAGGAAAGTAAAGTTACAAATAAAACTACCAATGTGGTTTATAAAGAAGCGTTTAGTAGTTTATGAATTTTACATTTATAATTTTTAATTTATCATTCAAGTCATTGTAAATTGAATGTTATTTTGGTTGAAAGTTATGTTTAACAATCATTTCTTTTCGTATCGGTATTATTATGAAATATGCATCACAAATTGTTTTCTTCTTTAAAATTATGTGTGTTTGTTAGAAAAATTATATAATTCCACCCATGTTGTATAGCCTAGTTACATAATAATATACTATAACGGTAGAACTGATTTTTTAAGATATAATAATATAAAGATTTTTATGTCTTAAATAAGGAAAAATGGTTGCAGATATAAATGCTAAAAATAAGAAAAAAACAGGTTGCTGAGAAACTTAATGGGAAAGGCATGTGATAAGGAAAATATATTAATGACATGTTTTTTTAACGACCAACAAACATAAAATGTCTAGATAATCTGTATGGGGTGATCCAATGGTAAAATGCCACCGTCAGTTAGTCCAACCCAGCCGTACGGAGCTGTTAAGCGCCTCCAAGTTATCTCCAGTTCCGGGGAAAACCCACCCGCCTGAAGGCCCACTAGTGGTAAAAACCGGACGCCCTCTAAATCGAACTGGAGATCACAAAAATCCCAGTCTTCTTTCATTGAGCCACCCATATCCACCAAAAATGCTATAAATGGGGTTTGAACTTGAGTCTCCATTAAAAAACTCATGCTTCCTATCATTATACCATATTAGGAAGAATATATACTGAGGGAAAAATGGAAAATGGAAGATTGGTAGTTTAATTTTTTATTCAAACGGTAACTTACAACCAGCTCATATCCTGATCCTAAACAAATATATTATGTATAAAATTATAATAAAAAACTAAATAACATATATTATGTCAGATTAAAAGTTATTTAAAATGCAAGAATAAATATATATATTATATATATTATGACTATTGTTGTAATTTATATGATAACATACCAAAATAATTAATTATATCTTATTATATATTAGTTTGATAATTATTGATGGACGATACTACCCTTACTAGCTAATAAAGAATTTCCTTTTGGATGCATATAAAGGAGAGATTAGGCATAACAATATAACCTAATAACACAAACACATGGTTTTCGTGTTTCTCTCTTTCCATAATCGGTTTCACCAAGAAACCATAAACCACATCTTTAACTATGCATCCTAAAGGGGAACTCGACAAGCTGACAAACATGTCGACTACATCATACTCTGTTGTTATTGCTACTCTTTCTATGCTGTAATAAGTACGCATATAATTATAGGTTTATCATATTATCATGTTATTCCATTACTAACATGAAGAACTGATCAGTATGTGGTATCAGGCGATGTTGATTAATCAGTTCTTCATATTTTTCATAAATCTGAATCTAAATCGGGAGACAAGGACTAAAAACTTGATAAGCCCTAAATTGTGTTTTCGGTTTTCATCACTAAAATCGGTTTCATTTTGCAAACCGGTTATAAAACTGTTCGATATTGTTAAAATACATATTCTATAAGCCTAAGATTTTTAAAAAACTGATATTTTATCTTATGTTGTTCTTCGTGTTCATCACAATTTTGAAACACACATATGTTGGTTTAGAATCCGAATTGTGATGTGTTTTTTTCCTAATTTTGGCTAAACTTTATCACCGAGCTATTTCGAAATTTGAATAGTTATTAAAAGATATATTTTCGTAAATAACTAAATCTTGGATATAAAGATACAATCCTTAAATATTCGAAATAAAACTTATCATTTAATGGTTTATGGGATTATGGGTTTCAAACGTTCAAGGACTTAAAGTAAATCGGTTTTCGGAAACACTAAGATTCCTAGAAACAAGTTGAATCATGGAATCACTAAGTTTCTAGAAAACTCAATTAATTCCTGAGAACTAAGGTTTTCCTGGAAACGCTAAATCCCGAGAATAAGTTCCCAAGAACATATTTCGAGAACCTAAAAATTCCCGAGAACTTATATTTTTCCGAGAACAAATTCCTGAGAACCTAAAATTTTCTAGACTCATATTTTCCCAAGAACTAATACCCGTAAATTGTTTACTAAATGTTTAGCAAATAATTAAATCTTATAAAATTTTACAAAACCTAAAAAGCTTAACTTGAATGAATGATGTATCACTTCTGCCAAAAGGTGATGTGTTGCATCTACTCTATCATTCAAGCCTAACTAAAATCTTTGTTAGTTTTGCCTAACGTGATATAAATGTCTCATTTATGTCCAAAAGTGGCGTGCTACATTTTTATCTAGCAAAACTAGCTCGTGTATAATCAAAATAATTGTCTCACTTCTGCCCAAAAATGATGTGTTAGAATTATTTTGCACACATAAATAAATTTTAATTCTCCCCGAAGGTGATTTATTTTTTTCTTAAGTAAACTTTTAATTATAGTCTATTAGTTTGATATTAATCATAGACATATCGGGTATTTAATAAAATATAGTTATCTTCACATTAACGATCCTTAATTAATCTAATGATTATAAATTTTAATCTGTCTTACTTTAATATCCCATAGTATTACTCAATATAACTTACTTCCATAAATTAGTATCTTATCCAAAACATCTACTATAATCTCAAAACATAAAATGAGTTTTACCTCCTAGAAAGTTTCAATAACATATAGCTCTTTGTAACACCCCAACCTTCGGCGTAATATGCCAGGGCGGAATATGTCGGGGTGGTACGTATAGATTGCTCACAAGCTCATGACACTATTAATGTGATAAATATAATTACTTCATTCCATTAAATAACAATATAATAACTTGAACTTCATTATGATATGTTTCTAATAACCTAACAGTCCAACTATCTAGTCTTCAATCCTGAAATTAAACTTCAACATGCAGCACGTTTAAAATAATATATTTTGTGAACAATAATGTTGGTGAGAATTCATAAAGTTTTGCATAAGTATATATAATATGAAAAGTGTAAAATTCACAATTCAAGATATAATGTCTCAATCATAAAGTAAAAGGAAAGTAAATAGGCAGCACAGGTATGTTCCGTCGGACCCTCCCACTTTGCGTTTGAGTATGTATATGAGTCTCTTCCACCAACAAAAACAGTAAACAACTAGCATGTGATCACATAATTTACAAGCATTATGATATGAAATAAATACATACGAGACACGTATGTGAATTTTAGTTTACAACATGAAACATGAAATAACAATAAGAATTTGTAACGTACTGCACCCCAAAATGTTAAAAGATGAAAAGGGGGTTATGAAAACTCACATGTTAAATAGCAGGTTAAGAGAAAATAAGCGAAGATGTCTTAAGCGAATGAGCCGACAAAGTTCGGGTCAACGAGCGGCCTTAGATAATAAAATAACTCGGGTCAAATTGAGTTTGAGGAAAGATAAGAAAAAGGTTGGCCGACATGTTCGGTTTATAAATTCATGAATAAAAATTTTTAAAAATATAATTTTATTCTATTTTTATAAGTTAAGAGAAAAACAAGTTAGTTACTTAACTTTTAGTCAATTTATTTTAGTTTTTGGGAAAGTTTGTTGCCTAACCGATTATTATTTAAGCAAGCAAGTTAATCGAGTGATTCATTTTTGGTCGAACATGAACTCGGTTTTAAGTTAGGTTTATGTCTAACATATTTGAAATTATAAGATGAAGTGACATGTTGGAAACGTTTAGTTTGGTTTTATTAGTTTTGCAAATGTTAGTTTTTTTATAGCATAAAACTTTTATAACCGAACATAAAACAAGCTGACAAGCGGTAGTGAAACACAACCATGACTGTTGATATAAGGTGACAACATGGTGATGAAAGCATGATGTGTTGTACATAAAATAATAAATCACCCGATGATAGAATAACAAAGAAAAAGAACTTGAACGGTTTGACTTTCTTAGTCAAACTTGGACTTTAACACTAATGCAACAAGCTAGAGAGTAATATAGACTATGAGTGAGAAATGATTTGGGCAAGGGAAATAATAGATGGAGGTATGTTTATATAGCCATAAAATCATTAATAATAAAGAAAAAAGACTTAACTTCAAGAACTAGTCAAAAGGCTAGTCTTAAGTAATAATAATGGAGAATAATAATGGAGAATTAAATGGTTTTGACTCAATAGATAAAATATGAAGATATTAGAACACTTAAATATGGTCTAGGTACATGAGGATGAAACATTTGTAAAACTAATAAGTTTAAATAAATAAATAAAAGTGAATATATCAACTTATATATTAGTAGTACATATTCCATTTGATAAACTATATATTGTTTATCTGAGTTTACAAATTGATATGATATGAATGTTGTTTCATTAATCCAAGCGTAAAACGATTAGTGAATTCACAAACATATAAGACTTAAAATTGCTATGAAAATAACTAATATACATACATGAGAAAATAAATAAATTAATGACGAAAACTTAGTCAATGATCATATGAGTATGTAGATAATAATAATAATAATAATAATAATAATAATAATAATAAGAAGAAGAAGAAGAAGAAGAAGAAGAAGAAGAAATTATAACAAACGAATCAGAAAGACATGAAATCAATAAGTGCGGATCCAAATTATATGAGAATTTTAAAATGGGTCAGGTTTCGGGTTTGAAAATTGAGGAATGTTACAGGATTCACAACTTTTAGAAATTTCGTCATGAAATTAAAATTAAAATAAAATTTTAAAAGAAAACAACTAATACATGGAGATGTTAAAAGTTTTAACGATTATATAAACACAATTAAATAAAAGTAATAACATTGTTTTTTGAATGACCCGAAAGACTCCACAAATGAGAATATGGCAATGACACTTATATATAGGATGTACCAGTGCGTATCCACCATGCCCTTATCATACTGTATTTGTCCCGTCTTTTCAAGATCATTCCAGATTTTGAGTTATTGCACACAACATACTTATTATGTCTTCCATGCGAGGACTTGGACAATTACGTGTCGTCCCATAATTACCTTTATCGTCGGATGGTCCACATAATCCGTCCCATTGTGTGGGTTTTAAGATAAAATAAATACTTATATGAAAACAAATCAAGGACAATAAATTATAGGGATTAAAAATAACAAAAAGATATATAAACATGTCTTTGAGGTTAAGAATAACGTGAAAATATTACGTCAACTAAATAAACAAATTAAACGTTGTTATTGAAATTACAACGAAATGACTGGAACTCTTGAGTAACACAAGATAATTAGGATAAGAAAAAAACTTACAGTCATAACCATCGCAATAAATAAATGAAACATTGGTGTCAAGAATAACAGAGTAAATAATTGTGGCATTGAGCCAACAAAATATAAGCGCGTAAGTCGATAAATCGTTAGGGTTCGAGAATAAAATAGATAGACGAAAATTTGATGTCAAAATATCAAAAAAAGATTCAGTTATTGGAGTCAATAATAACACGTTAAACAGAGAAAATAAAATAAAATAAAATATCAATATGAATAAAGGCAACATTGAGATTATGAATAGCAAAGTAAATAATTGAAACTTCGAGATCAAAGAAAAACATTGACCTCAAATTTATGAAACGTTGAGATCAAGAATAACAAGATGTTTCGATGAAACATTGAGCGAAAAGAGAAGCAAACAAATAACCAAAACAATTCGTGTAAAAAAATAATTATAAACTCAACATGTGCACGTGACTTCTATTAGATAGCTATAAACATAGCCCCAGTTTTAAGAAAATGAATCCATTTAGAGGTACCCGGTCATAAAGAGTCAATATAAGAATACAGTTTCTATTAGATAACAATGTACACAACCATATTCATAGTCTCAATTTCCACTAAATGATTATGTTTGTGGGAAATCGGTCATAGACCACAAAATTGAGATAACAAAACGTAAACAAATTTAGCAATACGATTATGTATTATAGATGATGCAGCATTTTGTGTGTTTCGTGCTTGAGAGTAATATGAACGAAAATAGGTCAACAATCAATAAATAACCAAACTCAAATATAAATTTCATAATAACCTTTGAAGAAATTAGATGAATAGAATTATTTCGATTATATCCAAATAAAATTATATAAAAAAATAATAAAAATACATGAAGAAGAAGGAAGGAAAACAAAATGGAGTTTGCGATGCCTGTCTTCTCGAAGGTAGGTGGGTCTGTGGTATGAAGACTAGGGTGGGCGGTGCCATGATTTCTTAATCGAAACTCATTGACGTTGACAAAAACAGGGAGAAAAAAAAATTATTTTTGAGATTCGTTTTAGTTTGTGAAAATCAGTTGCAAAAACCTAATACTTTTATAACTCAATTTTTTTTATGATGAATGAAAGTCCTGAATTAGCGCTAACACTTGAGAAAATTTATAAAACTTTTAATGTAAAAGGTTTTCTTTTGGGTGACATCCTAAGAAAACTTTATATATGATCGCTAGATAAAAATGACATTTTGAAGGTAGAAATATAATAGTGGTATTAAAATAACCAGCTAAGGCTTAGGACTTATTTGAAACAAAAGATTTTTTTTTCTTAAAGATTTATTTAACCTTGAAAATATATATGTATACTTAATAATAATAATAATAATAATAATAATAATAATAATAAACCATTTGGTTTGACTTAAAGTCGTTTTTAAAGAAAATCAGCTTTATTATATACTTATTAATTAACTATTCTAAAATAATCAAGGAATTGAAATTACAAGATAAGGTATTCGTAAAATAATAATAATAATAATAATAACTAATAATAAATACGGAAAATTATGCATTGTTTTTTTTAGATAAATATGGTTGACGAGTATGATGGGACTACGTATTGGTGCAAGGCTACGTGTAAGCTTCAAGTGGTCACGGAATGCGGTTTAAGGTATTGTATGACGGAAACAAGTTAGCCCTTCCTTAGCATAGCGGGTGTGCTTGGGTATCTTGGGTTTGTGCTGGGTTCTGGATTGGGTAGAGCATATTTGGTGTTTGCTCTTGTTGTTTTGGTTAGTGGTGAATTTTGGGTTATCATAGTCAGAATTGCGATGGTCAATTGCTTGATGATCTAGGTTGTCGTTTTGTGTGTTGAAAACGAGAAGACATGCTGCGAAGCGTGAAGGATGGGACACAAATATGAAATTCGTATAACCAAAATAAACATTCTATGAAAGATTCCTATGATCGGAATCCATCTACATAATTCATAAAATAAATAAAGAAATAAAATCGCATGAAACATAATTTGAAATTGAAATGCTCATGAGTGTTCGCATTTCAATAAGAATCTTGTAAATCTTTAAATAGACATATAGAAAATATATCAAATTTTGAAATAAAAATATGAATTTAATGCAAACTTAATATAAGTAGTGAAATCGAATTGAAAATATAGTGTTTATGTACCACCATAACTTTTTGAATAATAATAATAATAAACGAATTATATAAAGAAAATGAATTGAAAATCGACTATTCATGTATCACAATAACTTTTCGTATTTTCAATTTAAAACATAAGAAATAATGAATATATACCAATAAAGAAAATGAATTGAAAATCGACTATTTATGCATTACCATGACTTTTCATATTTTTTAATTCAAAACACAAGAAATAATGGATATTTATATATAAAGTAAACGAATTGAAAATCAACTATTCATGGATCACCATGACCTCTCGAATTTTTAAATTATAATATTAATTGAATTTATAAATAAAGAAAGTGGGTTGAAACTCAACAATTCGTGTAATAGCAGGAATTTTAGAAATTTCTATGAATATATAAACATAGAAAACGAATTAAAACTCGACTATTCACATAACCCAATGACTTTTCATAACTGCGATATAAACAATTGAGTCTTCGGAATCACACGTTGTATGAATCATCATAACTTGTATGTTCCAATAAAAATAAAAGAAATGCGTAATTAAATCGAACCGAAAGTTGGGTATTCGTGTATCACCACAACTTAACAGACTTTTAGTTAAAACACACAAATCAAAATGTGTAATCAAATTGAACCAAAAGCTGGGTATTCTTATATCACCACGACTTGTCAGACTTTTAGTTAAAACACATTGTAAAACATTGAGGGTCAGAGTCACACGTCGCATGAACCACCATGACTTGCGTGACATCCTTAGGAGTGTAACCATATTCTTTTCAAAAAGAGAACATGCATGTTTGAAAGCATAAAGTTGTGATTCGTATGGCGTTTGGTGTGGTATGCTTTGGCTTAATAGGTTTCATGCCCTTTCCGAACTCTTCAGGTAAGCAACCGAGTCCCGCGTCTGATTAGAATTTGTACGCATTGCTTATTCTTAGGTTTCAATAACCTTGATGTCAAGAGTTCGGAAAACAAGTACGCCCCCCTTACAGTTACTACATACCCGCCACGTAGAACCATTTTTAAGAAGAGGAAATATCAAAAACCGAAATAAAATCAATTCAAAATGATTTGAAAATATTTGTTTTAGGCCTAAGCCTTCGAGTTTTATTTGTGAATATGTGTACATGCAATATAATGAAATAATATAACTACATGTAATGAGCATGTCAACAATTCATAAAAGCGGACACATATCATATAGAGTGTGTATATATATATATATATTAATCATGGAACCTAAAAAAATATACTTATAACTATTCTAGGTCGTTACGTCTAACCACCTATCTTATAGTCATTCGGCTCGGATACCAATCTGTAACACCTCGACCTTCGGCTTAATATGCCGGGGCGGAATATGTCAAGGCGGTACGTACAGATTGCTCACAAGCGTCACACCCCAATCTAGGGCCTAGGCGTGTGACCACAAGTTGGTAGCTGTTTTGTAAATATATCAGAGTTTAAGGTGGTAAAGCTGAAGACTTGGTTAAAATATTATTATATTCAAAAGTCGGGAATTAAACACCTGGTTGGTTGGTACAAAAGTGTTGAAAGCACAAAACCATAATTTACAATTTTATTAATAAAAAACTCCATCTGAGCCATCAAATCGTCTAATAGCTAGTCACCATCTCCAATCACCTATTCCTCATTACCTGTAAAACAGTTTATAAAATACGTCAGCAACACATGCCGGTGAACACGTTGACACAAAACATTTTGATACTTAGTTATCTCCTCGGGTATCTTGTGACCCGGCCCATCGTGGCTTAGGAAATAACCAAGTTCTGAAAGTCTGAATTACTAGTATAAACATCCAGTTATACTCGAAACGACTCAGCGATACCGTAACATCGAAGACTTAGCAACTACCAATATACACAAGATAATCCCCTCTCGGACATTACTTAGGTCCGGCCCAACGTGGCGAAGGCATTAGAAAGTGTGTTGCGGTGTGCCCACCGTCTACCCACATATGTAAGGATCCAGAAAAACATATACAATAGCCTGAGGGCCAGCAATTACCTTTGTTTATAAAGTTTTAGGGATACATAATCCCATGCAAACAATTTATTTGACACATAAAAGAGTTAAGCGTTTACCTTTCTTCTTGATCAGCGTTTCTCACTGATTTGTACTTTCTTGTTACCTCGGACCTATAGTACGAGAATAACATTTTATAAATACTAGATCAACGATCTAGCTTCAGACCTTTAGTCTGTTGCATAACCTTTACCTTGACATTCATTTCTTTATAAAACATAAGGACCTCTAGTCCTTCCTTTATTCATCATTTATACACTATGTTTCTTCTTTATGAAGAAACATATATATTGAGCTTCTTCTTTTATAAGAAACATTTTATAAAATCTTTATATTAAATAAAGAAATATTATTTCATCTATAACCTCGACTTATAAAATCTATATTTTTCACTTATTATATAATCTAGGTATAGGCTATACCCCAAACTACGGTCTAAGCCATTTATAATAAAATAATCAGGCAGAACCCCTACCTTGTATAGTTTGCTTATAGGAAATGCCTAGGCTTCACTTGGGCATCACTTCTACTTATCGGTGGAAATGAGAGAATAACTTGGTAGGGTTCTAGCATGTATTTCGAGACAAAAATTGTCAGAATGTCGGTACGTCGGGTTCGTTGCACGAATATCGAGAATATATGTGTGATTTGAGTGTGATGGATGGATGAGAATTCTTCCCATGGCTGCCTATTTATAGGCAGAAAAAGAGATTCTTCACGTCGCGCGAAGTTAATCTTCACGCCACGCGAAAGGTTAGTAAACCGCCTTTGATCTTTCTTGTCCTTCGTGTATCGCGAAGCATACTTCGTGTCGGGTGAAGTAGACCTATGGCTCTGGTGATTTGACAACTAGGCTTGCCACGTGTCGCTTAACGGTATGATTACTTCATCGCTACTTTGCGCAGCGCGAAGTTCCCTATCTAATTCCTTCGCGTCCACGAAGGAATAGAAATACAAATCTTTTCATTTTTAGTCCCTGATCTTTCGGTAACTCGTCATGTCTTGATCTAACTTCCATCATCCAAAAATAATAATGCGGCTCTCAAGCGGCTCGCGGAAATACGAAGTGCATAGTGAGCCATCAAAGCGCCACATTGCGCCCATTGCCCTTCACCCGAGCCCGTGCACTTGCGCATCGAGTGCTTCGCACCCTTCGCTATGACCACTGAGAGTGGTTAACCATATAAGAACATAACTATGGGAATTTTCTTCCTTATAAAGTGCATCCATTTCTTTCTTCTTTCCATGTGGGATGGTGTTTCTTTCTTTATTTTCTTAGCATAAGATACTTCCATTTCTTTGTCTTATTTTTCCCATTACTTATATCATAAATATTTTTGGTCCTTCATCTTTATTAATTTGTCAAAATTGGACCAAATGTTTTTGTGGATGTTACATCCTCCCCACCTTAGGATGAATCTCATCCTCGAGATTCGCTAGAACAGATGTGGATATTTCCTTTTCATCTCTGATTCTAATTCCCAAGTAAACTCTGGTCCTCTTCGGGAGTTCCATCTTACCTTGACTAACTTTAGCCTTCGTCGTTTTAAGTTTCTTAATTTGGAAGTCTTTAATTTGTAAGGGTTGTTCTACAAATTTTAGATATTATTTGATTTCGACATCCTTTAAGGGCATGGCTAAAGTTTCGTCAGCTAGACATTTACGTAAGTTAGAGACATGAAATACATCATGTATTCCTTTCATCTCTTCCGGTAAACTTAAGCAATAAGCAAATGTACCGATTCGCTTTAATACTTCAAATGGTCCAACAAAACGAGGACTTAATTTTTCTTTCTTGCCAAATTGTACAACACCTTTCCATGGTTATACTTTTAATAATACTTTATCGCCTACTTGGAATTCCAACGGCTTATAGCGGGTATCTGCATAATTCTTTTGTCGAGCCCTTGCCGTCTTAAGTTGTTCACGGATTTGTAATACTTTATCCGTTGTTTCTTAGACTATCTCAGGTCCAGACATTTGGTTATCTCCAGTTTCAGACCAGCATACAGGCATTTTACATTTTCATCCATACAATGCTTAAAAAGGTGCGGCCTGAATACTTGTGTGATAACTATTGTTATACGAGAATTCCATCAGAGGAAGGTGATCATTCCAACTTTCTCCTAAATCGATCACACAAGTTTGGAGCATGTCTTCAAGAATTTGAATTTTTCTGTCACTCTGCCCATCAGTTTGAGGATGATAAGCAGTGCTAAGATTCAACTGATTTTCTAACGCTTGCTGGAAAATATTCTAGAAATGAGACGCAAATTTATTGTCTCGATCAGATATGATAGATAATGGCACACCATGTAATGCTACGATGTTGTTCATGTATATCCGTGCCAATCTATCCATAGAGTAAGATTCATTGATAGGTAAGAAATGAGCAGATTTAGTTAACCTATCAATAATGACCCAAATAGCATTGCGCTGTCGGGTAGTCTTAAGGAGTTTCGTAATGAAATCCATTGTTATCATCTCTCATTTCAATACAGGAAGTTCAGGTTGTTGAAGCAAACCTGAAGGTTTTTGATGTTCTGCCTTGACTTGCAATCAAGTTAGACATTTAGCAACATACAGAGCAATATCTCTCTTCATTCCATTCCATCAGTAGTTCGGCTTAATATTTTGATACATTTTATCGCTGCCAGGGTGCATCATGTACTTTGATCTATGAGCTTCAATCATGATCCTTTCACGTAAATCACCAACAATCGGTACCCAGATTCTATTCCAAGTCTAAGTATATCGTCATCTCCTTTGATAAAAGAATCAATTGTAACATTTCGCTTTTCTTCGTATATTTGATTTTCCTCGATTGCTTGCTTCTGAGCCTTTTTGATTAGTTCAATTAGATCTATTTGTAGTTCTAATCTCAAGGCTCGAACTCTCTTGGGTTTCTCAGTTCTTTCCGACTTAATGCGTCAGCTACTACATTTGCCTTTCCCTCATGGTAGATGATGTAACATCCGCTTTTCTGAGAATTATAAATAACAGAAAGTTCTATAATTAACTGTGTGTCATTAACTTAATTGGGTGTGTTAATGTTTGGATAATAAATGGAATTAGAAGTGTGAGTGGGTTGTGGGGCCCATAGTCCCCTATATAAATCCAACCCCTCATTCCTTTCACCACTTTCTTCCCTTTCACCACACACACACACTCAAGAACACACACATTTTCTCTCCAAACCCGAATCCAAGTCCGGGCTAAAACTAAGGAAGACCTTGGTGTACAAGTATCTCAAACATCAAGAAAACGTCCAGATCTTCGGGGTTGTCCAGATCTGAACCGAACCCGGAGCAAAAAGGTAAGCTTCGGCCAAAGGGTTAAGTTTTATGGTTAGAATCGACATGCAAACCGATATAATGAGAGATAGGGTTGTGAAATGTAAGAAAAACATGAACTTGGTGAGTTTTAACCTCACGGGAGTATTATAGAACAAAAAGGTGACGTCTGGACTATGAGAAACACGAGTATACAAAGTTGGTACAACCCAAAACCCATAAAAAGAGTAGAATCGGGTCCTAAGGAAGAAGCAAGGAGAAAAATGGCTTTAAAATGGTAAAAACGACGAAAGGCAGGAATTTCGCATCACACAGCCATGCGAAGCGAAATTGATAATTTCGCATCGCACAGCCATGCGAAGCGAAATCAATATTTTCGCATCGCACAGTCATGTTTTCGGGGCTGTGTGCATACTCCTATGTGGTAGATAATACACTTACTTGATTGGTAAGTGTATGATACGTGTATGATTGTGTATTGAATGTATTGTTACATAATGATTGTATGAATGAGTATGTATATATATTTATAACTAGAAGATATGTAAAGTATGCACGTATGATAAAGGTAAAGTTATTCGAGACAGAAGGGACCAGATCCTTATAATATCTGAGATGTTAGGGACCAGACCCTCATAATATCTGTGATGATAGGGACCAGACCCTCATAATATCTGTGATGTTAGTGACAAGACCCTAGCCCCGGTGCGAAAGCGTGAATAATGGTCGTTATTAACGGAGGAGCTCGGATCTGAGCAAGGATTAAATCGTATTCACTCTTGAAAGGTGTTTTGGACGGATGAGTGGTGTTTGGGAGAGAGCCTGAATCGATTACAATGAACAATAGACTGGATGAACAAATATATGTAATCGAAACACAAATAAAGAAGTGGTAGTATGGTTTCATTAGTCAAAATATTGTCAATACAGAGCACTCATACATACACACATACATACAATAAAGATCAGCCACCTCCAGGAGAGCTCATCCTGGAGGCGACGGCTCTCTCTAAGAGATAAAACCCTAGATCTCACACAATAAACAATTCACTCTTGCTAGAAAAATTAATAAATACATCTATTTATACTAGTCTAGCATGTCTTGGTCTTCAAGCCATCCACCCTTGGTTGAGACCAAAAATATTATTTATGTTTCACCCACAATAATAATAATTCGACGCGCCGGTCTAAAATATAAGTCCCAACAGTTAGGGACCAGACCCTTATAATATCTGTGATGTTTAAGATAGAATAGCTTATGGTATACCATAGGGTTTTATGAAAGAAAGTATGTAAGAACGTATGCATGTACGTAAAGTATGTATGAAAGAAGTGATAGTAAATAAGGTATGAATACGTATCTCCGGACACGTATGAGTATGGTATGAATGTAATGTATGTTAATTGATTAACTGGAACTCACTCAGCGTAGCTGACTTTTAGTATGCACGCAGGCAAATAGGTTGAGGCAGCTGGCTTGAGGAGGGACACATGGCACGAGCTAAAGAGACTGGCATCCATGAAGAAGTGTCATGACTATTTTGTGTTAATATTTATGAAAAGACGACTTGTATGTTAAGACATGATTTGATGTTTTGTAATGTAATGCATGAAGTTTTAATTATTCCGCGAAAGTTTTTATTAACTCTGATTTTAGAACTGTGTTTATGAGTAAATCCAACACCAAAGTAGGGTTACCGGGAACGGGGCCTTACAAGTTGGTATCAGAGCATAAGTTCGAGAGAAATAAGCATCCCACGTGCTTAGACTCGAACAGAGAATGGTACTTAAGGAAGAAAAGAAAGAAGATGCCAGTCCAAGAATGCCATGTGTCTCCCAAGAAAGCTTAGAAAGTAATCATATTGTGTAAGTTGATCATGATTTTGTGTATAGTAAAGAATGAGTAAGAAAGCTAACTTATTAGCTAGATATAGAATTGCTTGTTTATGTGTGAAGATGTGAAACGTGTGATCAACCAACTATTATACGTCGAAACTAGCACAAGTGGACTCACAAAGGGAAGTGTGTAGAACACGGGGAGTACTGTGATCAGCTAATCACAACTGGCCACTGCTATTACCTGTTAGCCTTACTATTCATATACTAAACAATTCCTGAAGTGATAACGTTTGTGTTTTCCTATAGAATACCAATGGCTGTTACTAAGAAGACTACTGGACAAGGAAGTCACACGAGTCGACGTGGTAGACCACCTGTTACCCAAGTACCCCCCGAGGAACCAATCCATGAGTCTGAGGAAGAGAGAGACATGACAGTGCGGGATGAAGGGTAGCAGCTTGACCCTAC
Source organism: Bidens hawaiensis (assembly GCF_021521415.1). Classification (NCBI taxonomy): domain Eukaryota; kingdom Viridiplantae; phylum Streptophyta; class Magnoliopsida; order Asterales; family Asteraceae; genus Bidens; species Bidens hawaiensis. The sequence continues at coordinate 200,926 of NW_027495865.1, forward strand.
TATCCAAGCTGCCATCACTCAGGCAGTAGCTGCTGCGATGCAAAATCACCAACAAGAAAAGTCAACCACAAGCCGTACCGGAACTGGTAGGGAGACGGGGGAAAGTAGTAAGAAGGACAAAGAGACTGAGAAAGAGGGATCAGGTGAAGATCGGTCCGAGAAGGTCAATAATGGTAAGAGAGGCCGAGGTGGGTGCAGCTACAGGTTGTTTAACGGTTGTGACTCGCCAAAGCTGTCTGGTACAAGGGATGCGATCGCTACTCTCCAATGGATAACTGCAATGGACAAGGTTATTCGAATTAGCAAATGCCGCCCCAACCAAGCCGTGGGTTTTGCTACTTAGTCTTTTGAGGAAGAAACGATGTTCTGGTGGGAAAAGGTTGAGCAAAGAAAGACCCATGCTGAGATTGAGGCTATGACATGGGAAGATTTGAAGGAAATGGTTATGAAGAAGTTTTGTGCAGACGCTGAAGTCGAGAGGGCAGAGATGAAGTTCCTGAATTTGAAGGTGGGGAAAATGACACACCGCGAGTACACCACTGAGTTCAACCGCATGTCCAGACTTATCCCTAACATGGTGAACACTGAAGCGAAGAGGATCAAGTGCTACTTGAGGGGACTGCCACAAAATATCTGCACCTTTGTCCGGGCTAGTAAACCTGCTACTTTTGATTCTGCTGTCGAACTTGCAGAAATGGTTTATGATGACCTGGCTGTGGATGATGTGGTGGTGGAAGAGCAGAAGGAGAAGAAGTGGGTTGCTCCTGCCAAGCGACCTGGTACTCAAATGTGGAGCCCCAGGGATAAGAAACAGAAGGTGTGGGAGAAAAAGTCATGCAAGACTTGTGGGAAAATGCACGGTGGTGAGTGCAAGTGGGGCAAGAGTAGTGATGTGTGCAACAAGTGTGGGAAATCCCATGGAGGGGAGTGCAGGCTAGGGTCAAATGCCTGTTATAAGTGTCGAAAGATGGGGCATTACGCAAATGAATGTAACGCGAAACCCGCCTGTTACAAATGTGGAAAGACGGGTCATATGGTAAGGGAGTGCACTGAAGGTGAAGCTAGGGGAAGCGGAAGAAAGGATGCTGAGCAGGCTAGGCCAAGGACCAGAGCCTACATGTTGACATAAGAACGAGCCAAACAAATCCCAGATGTTGTGACAGGTGCATTTCTAGTAAATGGTATTTCCGCTTCCGTATTGTTTGACTCAGGTGCGACCAGGAGTTTTGTATCTACCCAGTTTTGTAAGACAGCTAAGATGAAATGTTGTCGTGTGCCTGAAACTTTTATGGTGGAAACCGCTAATGAGACCTCAGTTAAAATCATGAGATTGGTTAAGAATTGTAAGATAGAATTGGAAGGACACGAATTCCCTGCTACCCTGTATGTTTTAACCTTAGGAGGATTCGATGTAGTATTGGGGATGGATTGGCTGTCTGAATTCGAAGCTCAGATAGTGTGCAGGAGTGGATTGGTAAGACTGAAGTCTTCGGATGGTGGTACAGTAACGGTTTATGGTGATAGAGAAAGTTCAGGGCTTAACGTCATTTCGATGATAAAAGCCGAAGGTTTGCAAAGACGAGGGTGAAGTGCCTACCTGGCGTACGTTGTCAAAGCTACGGCTGAGACGAAGGAAGTGAAAGGCGTTCCTGTAGTGTGTGACTACCCAGAAGTATTCCCTGAGGACCTTCCGGGGTTACCACTAGAACGAGAAGTAGAATTCCAGATAGAATTAATACCAGGAGCACAGCCCGTCGCGAAAGAACCTTACCGTTTGGCGCCGTTTGAACAGAATCCGAACAGCGAGTTGGAAGTTGGGTTTTGGGCAGTAGCCTTAAATAACGTTTAAAGAATAAAAGTCTTCTGCACCAAACGTTGAATCCGACCAGAAGCATGAGAAAACGCAAAGTCAAACTTGTTGACTGTTTTGCCCTTTAACGGGTTTTAAAGCAGTTGACCAGTCAACACCCTTCAACCACAAAAATTGATTGAAGGTTATTGACTAGGGAATATGTATGAACGATTTTACAGTTTACAACTTACCCGAAAAGGGAAATGATTGATGAGAAACGAAAGTCAAAGGTCATTAAGCAAGCAAAGTCAACGATCAAGTCTTGAATCTTTAATGAATATGCAAAAACCGAAGGGTTTGAGGATGACCAGAGGTAGGTGACGGCTGGAGGAGGTGTATTAGGGTTAGATTAAAGTTTACAATAGGGAATTATAATGTGTTTATATAGGAAAACATAAACCGAACTAATTATGGCCTTTTTGGCCCGTTTAAGCAAGTAAATATGATTTAAAGGAAAGAATCGTCGAAAGATTCATAAAGATCTGATCTTAAGCATAGGAAAACGATTTAGGCCTTGTTTTTTAGTTATATTATGATTTCTTGGACCTTAATTCACTCTATAATGCTTAATATACAAGATTTTATACCTTAAACGAGTTTAGAAATGAAATCGAGTCAACGAATCTGCCCAGCTCCCTCCCCACACCGCACGGCGCTCCGGAAATCATGGGGTTGAATTTTGGTTTTTGACAATTATGGCCCTTGAAGTTTGATGTTTGGTTACTTATTGAACTTTTTATGCATAAATTAAGAATTTGAACAATATGGGAAGTATAAAGGGCCTAAAATGAACATATGAAAACTTAAAACTTATAAGTATTTGATTTTGATTAATATAACGATCCAAAATATTCTCGGGTCGGGCTAAACGTAAACGAATACGGTTTTAGAAATCCGAAATGTTACAATTAATGTAAGATTCGTTAAGGTATACCCATTCGCTAAGGGTGTTTAGCGAATGGGCTATGGAAAGACTTATTCGTTAGTATAGTTAACGAATGAGATGTCACATTCGTTACTATTGTTCTAACGAATGGGACTTGCCTATAAATAGGCGTTCCATAGTTAGTTAGCATAGAGATCTGTACCATATTTATCCCCTGTAACGTTATGCTGCCGGATTTTCTCTGTAACGTATTCCTCCATTAATGTATCAATGATTAACGTATTGAACACGATCTTAACGTATCGATTTGCAACTAGATATTGGCTCGTATAACGTTCTCACAAATGGTATCAGAGCCGGCGGTTGCTCGTGATACATGTTCTTCGTGTTCGTGTTCTTCGGGTTCATCGTTATTTGATCAAAATTGAATGGATTCGGTGGATAATCATTGAAATCAATGATATATTCATGTTTCTGGATCAAATCCATAGCTTCGTTATTAGTTTGGTGGATGATTATGATGAACAGAATGGATTTTTGAAAATGTCCGCCATTGTTGACCATGATTGAAGCTTAAATTCTGGTTGTTAATTGATGAAATTGAAGCTTGAATCGTGTTTATAATGTAATTCCGAAGATTCCTGTACATTTTGGTGGTTAATTATGATGTTTGGATGAATCTGCCATGGATGAGCTTGAAGATTTGAAGATTCCGGCGACTGTAACTGTTTTTTCCGGCGAAATACGGTTTTCCGGCTACAGTAACCGCTCAAACGGCTCATTCATTAAATTTAGACTCGTTCGTTAATGGAGTTTTAACGAATGAGCTCATTCGTTAAAGGGTTTAACGAATGTGAGAGTCATTCGTTATATGCTTATTCGTAACGGAGATGGACTCATTCGTTATCACTACTCATTCGTTATTTTTTTTTCTGGCATCCGTCAGTTCCATAACGAATGTGTTCTTATTCGTTCAAGATCTAACGAATGTGGAAGGTTTGGTTATTTATAACGAATGTGAGATATTCATCCATGGGTAACGAATGTGAACAAGATGCCATTCGTTGTATACTGTTCTACCGAATGTGAACAATGTAACGTATGAGGATCTTAAAAAAAAAAGAGTATTTTCAGAAAATTTTCCTAAACGGAATTTTTCGGGGATTTTTCAAATATGCGGGACACTCTTCTGGCAAATTTTGATGATATATTTTCCGGCCGACTTTTCACGCATATCAAGGGGCCGAGGGGGAGTAACCGTTTAAGTTAACGAGACGTTTATCGAAGATTTTCGAAGAATTGTTCAAGACCTTGCCTAATTTGTCAATAAATGGGGGAGATAAAAATTTCAAAGAGTTTATTCGATTGGTATCTTCCTACGTTTGCAAGGATTTCTTGAAAAATTACTACAATTCGGGTGGTAATACGTGATTACAAAGCTACGTTTAACTAAGTTCAAGACTGCTATTGTTCTTCGATCATGGATTGATTTTTTCAAGATTGAAACCTGACTATGTGGAATACGAGTTGGCTATGAGTATTCGGCGGATTGCTTCTGTTGAAGGAGACAATTATTGAATGGGTTGATTTGATTGAGGAATATACGGGTCTTGTTATTTGATTGAAGAATCAGATCGTTCGGGATTGATTAATAAAGGTTGTAACTCTGAATCATATGCCCAAAACAGTAGTGTATCCAAGCGTATTGGCTGCCGAAGATGTGTGACGAGGTTAAACGTATGAGATGTCACATTTGTTACTATTGTTCTGACGAATGGGACTTGCCTATAAATAGGCGTTCCATAGTTAGTTAGCACAGAGATCTATGCCATAGTTATCCCCTATAACGTTATGCTGCTGGATTTTCTTTGTAACGTATTCCTCCATTAATGTACCAAATATTAACGTAGTGAACACGATCTTAACGTATCGATTTGCGACTAGATCTTGGCTCGTATAACGTTCTCACACTAAATACAACAAAATCTTCTATACCTTCTGACAAAGCCAGTATAGGTGCATTTGTGAGCTTTTGTTTAAGTAAATCAAATGATTCTTGTTGCTTGGTTCCCCATTCATACTTAACATTATTTCGGGTTAACGAAGTTAAGGGAACTGCTATACGGGAGAAATTTTCGATGAATCTTCTATAATATCCAGCCAAACCTAGAAAACTTCGGACCTCGGTTGGTGATCTAGGAATCTCCTATTTAGCTATTGCTTTAATCTTTGCAGGATCTACTTGAATTCCATTTGCGTTGACAACGTGGCCAAGAAATTGTACTTCGTGAAGCCAGAACTCACACTTAGAAAATTTTGCATAAAATTTCTCGTTTTGGAGTACTTCAAGTAATATCCTAAGATGAACTTTGTGAACTTCTTCTGATTTAGAATAAATAAGTATATCATTGATAAATATGATTACAAATTTATCTAAATAAGGTTTAATGTGGCAATTGAGACAAAACCAGGTACACCCTAATGTACAGTTACTGATTTAACGATTAAACGCGTATTACGAACTGAACGAACGATTAACCGCCCAGTTTTGGTTATGACCCAGATATCCCGGGGGCATCTATAAGTGATATACGTTTAATATAAGCTAACATATTAGTATTATGGACTTAGTACGATAGCAAACCAGTTAAACGAAAACAAGAACGTTTAACTACTCGCTATAAATTTAAATGCGAAAGGGAGTTACAAAACAAGCACTGTATCATCCGTTAAGACAAAAACGATTTACAAAACACTTAGTGGGAATGTTTTAAGCGATCCGTGAAAATATTTTTGATTTTTACAAACGTATGGTATGTTTTTATAAATTTATACGAAAATGGCCGAAAAACGATTGTTTTCGCACTGTTTTTCGTACCCGATATATTTTCACGCCAAAAACCGAACCCGAAATAAATTTGAAATTGGGTTTTCATGTATGGGTTTGCAAATCCAGAATTTTGGGCCAATTTTGGGCCAAGGGGGCCCAATGAATTGCGGCCTCCAACCCCCGTTAAACAATTATTTGTTTTCCTAACTTCCTATTTAAGTTTTATAAGATAGTTTGACAAGATCATGATCAAATTTTCTGGAGAAAGCAGCTTGTTCTTCATCCAACTCAAAAACCCTAAGTGAACATTTATTCTAACTAATTTTATGCATGATTAATCATGTTTAATATCATATAAACATAGTTTGATTATCAAAAATCATTCCTAACCATGCAAAAACCTTAAAAATGGTACAAAATTTTTTTTTGATCCTACACATGGTTAGGAATCAGAATCATACTTTTTTTGGCCATAAACACGGATTATAGGGTTTAAACGGCGTTTTTACGGTTCAAAAGTTCGTTTTAATACCGTAGCCGAAACACTAAGTTAAGAGGTTGTCATGTCGATGAAACTTGCTTGTTTTGTGACATAGGACCTATATCTAGCTTGCATAGAAGCACAAGAACCCGAAAACTTGATTAGAAGGGCGAAAACGAACCAAAACCGCTAAGGTAATACCAAATCACTTGATTACGGGCTGTTTAGGTTAAGGTTGTGATATGCATATTTTTAGGTCATGAAATTTTGCAGGGACATCAAGGACCATATCATTGAGTCCCTTTTCGAATTTGGTAATTTTTTGACCATCCGATAATATTTGGCAAATTTATTACCTAATTGTGTTGATACATGATTTGTCCGTCTCGGTCTTTATTGTTATTGATAATGTAATAGTTTAATAGTATAGGGGTTATTAATGTAAATTTGCCTAAATGTAAGGCACATTCCTTACTCCGTAACGAATGTGTCACATTCGTCCTAATGTAAGTCCCATTCGTTAACCAAGACTAACGAATGGAGCATAACGAATGTGGGCTATTCGCTATCATTAAAGTATTAATGAATAAGAGTGTTTATTCGTTAAGTAAGTGTAACGAATGACTCATTCGTTAAGTCTATCTTAACAAATGAGATCATCTCCTATATATATCCCATGTAAGTTATCCAAAGTAACAGTTCTGATATTTTTCCTGATTCCCTCTCGTTACTCTGTCCAATTGTCCTCTCAATACACACAATGCACACACTAACGTATATCTAGCCTAATCGTATTGATAATCAACATGAGCATTGTCGTAATCATAAGATCTAGATCCGTCTAAGCTCTCACAAGTGGTATCAGAGACACAGATCTGATCTTCGATGCTTCTAGTTGGTTTAATCGTATAATTGAGCTTGTATTTGATTCATTTCATGATGAATTGATCAGATTTGAAGTTTATTGAATTCAATTGAAACAGAGACATGTAGGAATCGATTCAAAGTGAACTGTTCTAAGTATATTGATTCGGTATTAAGGTATGAATGAATGAGAATTGTATGGATTTGGATTAATCTGAGTTTGAATTGAGGTATGGATAGTTTGTTGTGAGTTCGGATTGCTGTGGTTAATCTGGATTGATTAATTGAGAGTATTAGTTGAAGTTTGTGATTACGGACGAGTAGTATTAGGTTCGGATTTGAGTTCCGAGCAGATTGACATAGGTTTTAGGGTGAATTGGATGGATTTGGATTTAGTTTTGAATTTCAGACCTGATGAAGTTTTGAATTCTGATTCATTATAGATGAATTCTGATTCGTTACTCAAGTAACTGATCATTCATTATTCACTAGTTATTCATGAAACACATTCGCTAAACATATTCATCATTCATCATTCTCATTCACTTAAATCTGATTCGTTAATCCCATTCGCTATTCATTCTACATTCGTGATACGCATTCGCTATACCCATTCGTTATACCTCACATTCGCTAAACTCATTCACCATTCGTCTGAACTATATTCTCATTCGTTACACTTCATAACGAATATCACTCCATTCGTTATCCAGTTATTCGCTGGAATCATTAATGAATATCATTCATTCGTTAATCGTTGCAACTCATATTCGTTACTATTCTTTGATTCGTTTGAACAGTAACCATAAGTTTTAAGTATTGATAAGTTTGGTCCTCGAAGGTTAATAGTTGCTTACTCATGGCTTCGCAAAACGTTTCTTACTATGCATTAGCATCTCAGAACGCGTTAATGCAGCAGATGCTGACCATGGATAATGAAATTGGCAGTCACAACAAATGTCCCAAATTGTTAAAACTTTCAAATTTTGCTCGTTGGGAACCGGGGTTCCGTGCTCATTTGGGATCCGTTCATCCAAGTAGTGTGCGTTTTCTCGATGATGTATATGCGGCACCTCTGGTAGGCAGTGACAACATGGGTTGGACTCATAAGGAATTCAAGGATTATGAAACTCAAGAGTTGAAAGATTTTGAGAGTGAAACTAAAGCTTATTCAACTCTCACTATGGCATTACCTGAACAAATTTTTCATCAATACAGTACCATTAAGATCTGTGCTTCATTGTTCACAACTTTGAAAACAAGAATTTTGGGGAACACTCTAGAGAGTAAGAAGACTCTCGTAAAATTTCAATTTAGAAATTTTATTTTGATGAAAAATGAGATGGTTGAAGAGATGATTAACCGATTTAGTCATTTGATTGTTGAGATGTCAAGTGTCAATCTTGAGCCAACTGAAACAGATAAGATTGATACACTGAAGAATGTCTTGCCTCCTTCATATTCGACTTTCCTGTTTGTATTGAAAAAAAATGGTTTCTTTCCAAACACCGAGCTTACAGCTGTACAATTCATCAATAAGATTAAGGAAAAGGAATTTTATATCAAATGTCAAAACTCATTGAAGGAAAATCAAAATCAGCATCCTTCAAATCAAAATCCTTCACTCTATGGGGGTGCTATGCCAGCAAATCATTCTTCAAGTTCTGTACCAATTAATGCTTTCTTTGCCCAAGCTCAAGAAGATATTCCTAATGTAAACTGTCCTCTTAATGTATGCTTTATGGCTAATGGAGCTAATGCAAGCACAAATGCTCCAGCTTTGAGCTTGCCTAAAGTAAATCTGCAAGAGGCTGAACAACAGTTTGCATTCGTGTGCGCTTTTATGACTTGGTATGAACAACTTGTTGGAAGCAAGATAGCCACAAGTGAGTTAACTGATGAAGAATATGATCAAGTCGACCCTGATGATCTTGAGTTAATGGATCTCAAGTGGAACATGTCTATGATAGTCAGAAAAGTCAAGAGATTCATGCAACGAACTGGGAAAGACCTTCCCACTTTGAATAAAAGGGTTGGATTTGATAAGTTGAAGGTGAAATGTTACAATTGTGGGGACTTTGGCCATTTTTCCAAAGAATGAGATAAACCAAGAAAATAATATTCTTGGCCCAGCAATTCAGATAGACCTTCAGGAAAGAATTCATCGGGTGGTGATAAGAGTAAACCAACTACAATTGTTGGTGAACAAGATAAATCTTCTACTACTCAAGCTCTGGTGGTTAATGAAGCTGTTGACTGGTCTCAACGTTTGTTGGGCAATCAAGCAAATGTAGCTAGTGTTGAACCAGTGGAAAAATTCGAAGATGCAAGCAGTGATAATGTATCTGAGGAAAGTGATTCATCTGACTCTGAGACTGATACTGATCAAAGTTCATCATCTCAAACCGAATCAATTCCTAATCAAGTAGAATCTTATGCTTGTATGGCTAAGATTGATGAGATATGTTCTAAACCTCAAATTAATGCATCTGAATCTTCATCTGAAGTGATTGAGTGTGCTGTATTTAAAGCAAACTTGAAACAGCTTTAAATCAGAACAATACTCTCACAAAAGATCACTTTATGATCAATGAATGCTACAAACAGAAATTAAAATTACTAGAACAGTCAACTCTTAAAATTCAAAAACTGTCTGAAAGCAATCATGATCTTAAAGCTAAGATTCAGTGTAAGATTATCATAGTTGATCAACATTTTAAGGAGATTCTTCGACTCCGGACCTGTATTTCTAATCTCGAAAATGAAGTAATGGAACTTAAAAATAAGCTTGGAAAATTTAGAGATTCATCATTTCTTTTGAATGAAATCATTAAAGTTAACCATTCACATAAGAAAAATGGAAAAGCAGGTTTGGGATATGTCGAGATTCCTCCTCCTATTAAGGAAGATTACAGTAGCATTCCCGATGTGGAAAAATACTCAAATATGCCTACTGTTAAATATGAGGATGTTGATTCAACCAAAACTAATCAAGAACCAATTCATATAAAAAGTAAAACTGTTTTTACCAAAAATGAATTGTATGGTTCAATCGAGGAGTTGACTGAACCAGATGAGATTGTCAAAAACAAAAATATACCTGTTGACAATCACATTCTGTGTGAACCTGAAGAGTTTGAGCAAGTGTTTTATGGCTCAAAGTCGTCGGGAGTTTCAGTGAAAAGGTCTAATGTAATTTCTAACTCGAAGAAATCAGATAAACTGACTGTCACTGATGAGGAGTTGATGAAATTTGTCAATCCTCAATTTGTTTCTTCAAATGGGAAAGTTTTTAAGTTAAAGGGTTTATCAAAAGTTTTTTCGGACAAGGAAGTTCCTTTGAACCTTCTTAAACCTGAAATGATTGAAAGTGTATATCAGGATGACACTTCAAAAGCTACCGAACTTGAACAACAATTTAACAAATCAAAATCTAAACATGTTCAAGAAAAGACAAAGAGCACCACATTTAAACCCATAAAATTTGTCAAATCATCTGGGATGGAGAATTCATCTAATTCTACCAACCTAGAATTTTTCCAAAATAAAAAGGGATTTACATCTACTGGTACTAACAAAGTGTCTTTTGAAGAATCAAAATCTCAACCCGTGCTTGACAGTCAAACTAGTGGTTTACTACATAAGTCTTTAGACTCACTTTTATGTTTTAAGTGTGGAGAACCGGGACATGTTTCTAAAAAATGTAGAGCAAAGGTTGATGAGATCAAAGTGTCATCAAATTGTAAGACTGAACTGAATGTAAAACCAAAAGAAAAACAAATTGATGAGAGTGTCATAATGTATTCTGATGTCAATCCAAGAAAAGTTATTAGGATAGAATCTTTTAAGGTAACGAACAAATGTGTTGATCATGTTCAACCAATTTGTTCAAACACTGATTCGGGAATTATACGTGACGGGTACTTAAAGAAGAAAAACAAGAAGCCTGTCACCTATTCTCAAGTACCGAATACGAGTGTTAAATTATCCTTTTCTCCGAAAATATCAAAGAGAGAGCCCAAGACTGAGGCTTGGGCTGCCTTTTGAACTAATCATTTACTTGTTTATGCAGAGTTCATCCAGGTCCGGTTCTACACACAAATGGATTTTGTATAGTGGATGTTCTAGGCATATTACTGGCAACCTCAATCTTCTGAAGAATGTTAAAGATGTTCAAGGAGGTTATGTTGCGTTTGCTAGTAACAACAGGGGAATGATTACAAAGGAGGGAAAAGTGTCAAACGGGATAGTGACGTTTGAAAGAGTAAATTATTGTGAAAAAGTGGATCATAATTTGTTGGGTGTTTCTCAAATTTGTGATAAACAATTTACCACAGTTTTCACATACAAGGAATGCGTTATCCTTCAACCGAGATATAAAATTCCTGAAGAAATGGTTGTCATGAGATCACCTCGATCGAATGATATTTATGTCCTAGACATGAATTTTTATGTAAACGTTTCTCCTTCATAAACGTGTTTTGTCTCCAAAGCCACGGAGAAAGATACGATTCTTTGGCATCGACGTATGGGACACATCCATGTGCGTAAAATGAATCATTTGGTTTCAAATAACTTGGTGGATGGTGTAACCCTTAAAAATTTCAAGTTGAATGATCACTGCGTCTCTTGCAAGAAGTGAAAACAAAAGAAGAAATCACACCCGTGTAAATCAATTAATTCGATTATTACACCCCTAGAACGACTCCATATGGATTTATTTGGTCCTGTGAATCGTGCTAGCATCGCGGGTGATTTTTATTGCTTGGTCGTGACTGATTATTTTTAACGATACTCTTGGGTGTTATTTATGGGATCTAAAGATCAGACTCCTGTATTGAAAGTGAGACGAATTCGTAGTATAATGGTATGGAATTCAGGAATAATTTATTGGATTTCGTCTGCATTCAGAAGGGTATTCATCGTGAATTCAGTGCACCGTATGTTCCTCAACAAAATGGGATATCTGAAAGAAAGAATCGTACACTGATCGAAGCTGCAAGAACGATGCTTGCTGATTCTAATCTTCCCGTTCAGTTCTGGAATGAAGCTGTGAATACAGCATGTTTCACGCTGAATCGCGTATTAAAAGTAAAGAAGTTCAAGAAAACAAGTTACGAACTTCTGAATAACCGTAAACCGAATCTAAAGTATTTGGAACCATTTGGGTGTCCTTGTACTATTTTGAAGAGAGATGCCGGTAATTTTGAAGAAAAGGCATTTGGGGGTTATTTCTTAGGATACAATTCTCCGAAGAAGCGAATCTTCAATATCTCTTCCGGTTGTGTGGAAGAGTGGTACCATGTGGATTGTCAAAGTTATACCATTCCACCTACAGGCAAGGCCCGATTAGATGTTCAATTATGACGGTTTATTTAATTCGTTCACTTCAGCCGTTGAAGACATACCTTATGATTTTACTCGATCTTATTTGGAGGAACAATGTTTTCCAATTCCTAGTTCTTCGTATGCTGATGTGAAAGACTCTCCTAACGTATCAGAGACATCGAATGATGTTTATGAGTCTTTCGATGAAGCTGATTTTGTTGATTCATCGTCAGGACCATTAGAGGAAGCTATAGACACAAATGAGCCTATTCTAATTGATGATGACTCTCCAACTGTCTCTTTAGACACGGCTGAGGAAAATATCACTGTTGGGCTATATTTTGTGGTTTATGCCTGTACTTTGGGCTTAGTTTGGGTGCATTATGTAAACCAAGATCCTTATGGATCTCGGTGGGCTTTGGACTTTTGTTGGGCTAGTATGTTGGCTACCTTATATATAGATCTCTTTGTATAGGTTTTAGCCGCTCGTTCAATTGGGTTTTTGGCCGTCTAGTATCATTGGTGTATTAGACGAGTATTGTAAGCATAGCGCTTAAGCACCCAACGTTAATAATAACGTATGTTTTGAAGCATTCCATCGTTTGTTTTATGTGTTCTTGCTTGTTGTCTTGAATCATCTTGTGTTAGGATTCCGCACTAACATCAAGATACTTGATATCATATTGTAGTGATCCAGATTCGGGACTTACAATTGGTATCAGAGCCTTTGACCTATTCAGGCTCGTTATTGTGATATCAACGGATTCAAGATCTAAGTGTTTGGTGGTTTGGTTGTGTTTCCGGCAAACTGTTGATCGGAGAAGAGAAAGGATTGCTTTTGGTGAAAGATTGATTTTGTTTTGGAAACAAATCAAATCCCACTAAACTCGGGACTTTGTTATATTCAAAATCCAACTGAATCTCTAGTTTTCGGCCAAGGAAATCGGTTCTCGGTTAGTTTTGAGGGTTTTCGGCATTTTGTTCAAGTTTTCTTCTGAAATCTGATCGTTTTCGGTTAGATTTAAGGGTTCTCGGCCAAATTCTGTGGTTCTCGGTCAACAATCTCTGTTCTCGGTCACCAACCTTTATTCTCAGTCAACATTCTTTATTTTTCGGTCAACTCTTTCAGTTCTCGGTCATCTTTAGTTCTTGGTCAACGCATACTATGAACATAGTTGGACCTGATTTTGATTTGGGCTTTGTGTATTGGACTTTAGATTTTTCTGGACTTAAGATTTGTTTTGGACTGATTAAAACTAAAATGGATCAATTAACTAATAATAATGGGTCATCCAATGCTTCACTCCATCAAGAACTGGATTCCATAATGGGGACCACCACTCGTGTGCCTCGTCTACTGTCTCATGAGGGGTTCAGCGAGTGGAAATTTCGGTTCGAGAAGTATGTCAAGATGAAAGATGCAAAAATCTGGAGAAGCATAGTTAGGGGACCCCAAATCATCACGTATCAACGTGAGAACTCAACTGAAGTTGTTGTGAAGCCTATTGCTATGTACGATGATGATGATCTTGCTAAAATTGAAGAGGATGAAAAGGCGCTCTCAACCTTAACTATGGCACTCTCACCTGAGATTGCTCTGGGTTTTAGAGAACTTCAATCTGCTAAGGAGTCGTGGGAGGCGTTAATTGAGGTGTATGAAGGAAACGAAGACATGAAGAGAAGTCGCCAAGACCTGCTGCGATAGAAATTCAATATGTTTAATCATGTTTTGGGAGAGACGTTGGAAACTCAACTTCAAAGGTTCATAGCTCTTGTGACTGAGATGAGATCTGCAAGGATCTATCTGGCAACTTCTGAAATAAACAACAAGTTGGTGAACTCACTGCCTAAAAGTTGGGATATGAATGTTGCCGTTATCAAGAAGACAAAAGATCTCAACAGGATGTCTATATCCGAGATGATGGCTACCATTAAGGCATGTGACATGGATGACAAGCAACGGGCTATAAATCACGCAAACTCTTACAGTGCAGCTGGGTACAACGTTGCTTCCAATAATTCACTCATCTCACAAGACAACTTCTCAATGTTCAATACTACTTAGGGATAACCGCAATTTCAACCTCAAAGCAACTTCCAAATGTTTAAATCCACTCATAGTCAATCATCTTCCACCTCACCACAACCAGCTCCAGTCTTCTTCACTAAACCTGCTCAATCTCCTGCTGCTAATGTTCAACCTCAATCATCTGGTGTTGCTCCCAGTTAGAACTCCAGTCAGATTCCCTCTATCCCAAAGGAAACTCAAGAGAACATAGCTTTAATGGCGGGATTCATGAACTGCTACAATGCATTCCTAGTTGGAGATTTGGTTCAACCTATTGTTGCTGCTGAGCTTGATCAAATACATCCAGATGATGTTGAAGAAATGTATATCTTTTGGCAGATCGCCATGGCAGTGTTCCGGGCTAAGAAATTCACGAAGAGAACGAGAAGGAATAATTGGAATATGCCGAATAATCAGAATGTGGGTTTTAACAAGGACACTCTGAGGTGCTACAACTGTCACGAGCTGGGTCATTTTGCTCGTGAATGTACCAACCCAGCAAAGGAAGGAAACACGGAAAGGGCGCTGGTTCCAGTGGGAAACGCTAGAGAAGAAGTTGGGGGTAGTTCGGGAAATGCTGAAAGGGGTTTGGTTGCTCAACAATTTTCTTGGGCTGATCAGATGGCTGCTCTCTACATTAGCAATCAGAATGCTAATTATGCTCATGTTGAAGACACTGAAGAAGAAAATGCTGCTCATGAGCAAATCAAGGAACTTCAATTCGCATTCATGGCCTTCACTCCTCCCAGCTCATCTGAGGTAAGCTTTCAACCATGTTCTCAAGAGTGTGTTGATAAAATTAATCTATATAAACTCCACAATGATAAATTGAATAGAGACATGGAAAGAGTGAAATCTGAAAATTTTAAACTTAAGAAAAATGAAAAAGCCTTCTTAGATAAAATAGAAGCAAATCAAAAAGATTTTTCTAAGCTTAAATCTGAATTCAACATAAAATGTTATCACCACTTAGATACCAAGCAGGAAATTGCTGAATTAACCACTAAATTGGAAGCCTCCAAAATAGAGATTTTGAATTTAAATGCTAAATTTGAAAGATCTAAACTTGATTTCAAAAAATTCGAGGGTTCCAGTAAAGTAGTTAGTTCAATGATTGATAATCAGCTATGGTGGAAGGAAAACGAAGGTGAGGGCATAGGATATAGTCGGGTACCCCCACCTTACAATGACAACTATGTTCGACTTCCTGTCTCTAAAGAACAGGAAGAAAAGGTACAGGGCATGAAGTACGGTAAACAAGATAAGAATGACAAGTCTGATCCTGTGAATACAAATGTATCCACTTTAGGAGTGAACGATTCTAACGTGTTTGCTTCATGTGCAGAGAAAGTAATTGTTGAGGAATGGACTGATGAGGATGATGACTCTTGTGTTTCGTTTAATAAAAACATTAATTCTGATGTTTCTTTAAAACTGCATGTTTTGAATTCTGTTAGTTCGACTGTTTGTGTGGGCTCTGGTTTTAAGATCAAAGACAATTGTGTGGTTAATTCTGTTAAAATTGTGAAATCTGATTATGTGGTTTTTAATAAGAAAAATAAAAATAAAACATTTGCTAAAAACTACCCACCACCCAAGTTCATTAAAGAGGGATGCTCAAATGAACAAAAGGGTGCCGAACCGAACAACAGGTCTAATGGTAAACATCAAGCTAAGCGACCTAACCCACACAATAGGTCAAGACAAAAGGTTCACCACAATGATTTTTATATAAAATGTCAAACTTGTTATAATTATTGGATTCCTGGTCATATTGCTAGAAACTGTCAACATCGTCCATATGTTCCTTACTATGGATTTTATCAGAGGAATATGCCTCGTGATACCTATCGACGAAATTTCGGGCATCATAAGGCAAATTCCTCTGACAGTGATTGAAACAAGAACAAATCTGGTAGGTTTCGTCCTCATCAGACCAAGCCTAACATGTTTAGTAGAAGTGATAGAAACCATGATTCGACTTCAAAAACTAACTCGATTTCTAAATCATGGTATGTCGGGAGAACAAATTCGCCTATTCCCTCTACACGCAAACTAGAGACTGAACCATCCATTCGTACAAACAACAGTAAATCTTACAATGGTAAACATAAATGGATGCCTAAGTCTCCGGTAAAGAAGGTTTCTTCTTCCATTTTAGATAATCAAGAAGATATGTCATGGCAGCCTGTAAGGAGTGTAGATGAGTCAGGTGTACCCAGTGTTACTATGGACTGGGTGCCAAAGTCTAATTAATCCCGCACTTCGTGCAGGAGCAGCTATGGAGAAATATCATCAGACCTTGGTATGTTGATAGTGGCTGTTCCAGGCACATGACAGGAGATATTTCCCAGCTACACGACATTCAAATTTTTAATGGTGGGTATGTGTTCATTGCGGGTGGAGAAAAAGGGAAGATCACGCAGAAGGGTACTGTAAGTAACGGTGTTCTAAAATTCGAAAATGTTAATTTTGTTCCAGAGCTGAAGCACAGTTTGTTGAGTGTATCTCAAATATGTGATAAAGGGTTTTCAACTCATTTTACTAAGAAAGAGTGCTTAATTTTGAAACCTGGTATCATTATACCAGAAGACTGGATTCTTGTTCGATCACAAAGAAAAAATAATGCTTACGTGATCGACATGAACAAAAAATGTTCCTGATGAAATAACCAGTTTGTTTTCAAAGGTGTCTAAACATAATGCCATGCTTTGGCATCGTCGTCTTGGTCATTGTAATAGGAAAAATCTAAATCGTCTTGCTAAAAATGATTTGGTACGTGGATTACCCGTTAAAGATTTTATTACTATTGAAAAATGTGTGGCTTGTGCTTTGGGTAAACATCATCGAAAAACTCATAAGCCAGAATTGATTAATACAATTTCATCAGTTTTTCAACTATTGCATATGGACCTTTTTGGTCCGGTTCATGTTTTGAGTCTTTCTCGCAGCTCTTACTGTCTCGTTATTACTGATGACCACTCACGGTTCACCTGGGTGTTTTTCTTGTCAAATAAGAGTGAAACTGCAGAACTGATCAAGAGATTTGTAGTGCTTATGGAAAATCAGCTGAATCTGAAACTAAAAGGAATTCGTTGTGACAATGGTATGGAATTCAAGAATGCATCATTGAATTATTTTTGCTCAGAAAGGGGGATGATCCGTCAATACAGTTCAGCTCGGACACCACAGCAGAATGGTGTGGCTGAAAGAAGAAACATGACTCTTATCGAGGCGGCAAGGACCATGCTGTGTGATTCTAAACTGCCATTATTCTTCTGGGCAGAAGCTATCAACACGGCCTGTTATGTTCAGAATCGGGTGATAATTAACAAATCACAAATGAAAACTCCATATGAGATCGTATATGGTCATAAGCCTACTGTTGCACACTTAAGAGCCTTTGGTTGTCCGTGTACTCTACTGAATCTCGAGTCTACTCCGAAATTTGGGGCCAAAGCTGCTGATTGTTATTTTGTTGGGTATGTTGGTCACACCGCCTACAGAGTCTACAATAAGTCAACTAAACAGATTCTAGAATCCTATGATGTTCGTTGTTGGAAGAAAACGAGACTGATGCTCGTGTTGGTCCGGACTGGTTATTCGATTACAATGATCTCTTCAAACCGTTCAATGTGCTTCCGGTCATCAACACAGAAACTTCAGTTGGTGCTACAGCAGATACTAAAAAAGAAGACCCACATGCAGTATCTCACATCTCTCCTCTTCTGGATGATGATGTCACAGAACCACTTAATGACAACCCACCCGCGTCCGTCAGTCAGCCGAAAGAAGTTACGGAAACTGTGTATTCTCCAAACTCTTCAGAAAATGCTTCAACAGTTGAGGGGGAGAGTCCTATTCGTCAAATCTTCGGGAGCACCTTGTTTCCCGATGTCATTCCAAATGAATACGTTGCCAGCACTTCGTACTCACACAGTACAGCGGCTTCTGGATGGAAGAATCCCCTCACTGAAGTTGATGAAAATTTATCAAACTTATCCCCTACTGGAGATGTTCCCGAATAGCCGATTCCGACAAGAACTCAACGAAATCATTCTATTGAGAGTGTTATCGGCCCTCTTGAGACAAGTGTGTCCACCAAAATCAGACAGAACACATAAACAGTTGTTTGTTTTCTTGTTTCATCTCTCAGATTGAGCCGAAGTCGGCGGAAATGAATCTTCTAGAACCAAGTTGGGTGGATGCCATGCACGAAGAATTGAATCAGTTCGATAAATTGAAAGTGTGGAGGTTAGTTGAACTGCCAGAGGGAAAGAAAGCATTAGATACGAGATGTGTTTTCCGAAGCAAGCAAGATGACACGGGAGTTATTGTTAGAAACAAGGCACGGTTAGTTGTTCGTGGTTTTCGTCAGGTTGAAGGTTTAGACTACACCGAAGTATATGCTCCTGTAGCTAAACTTGAGGCCATTCGGATTTTTCTGGCTTATGCGTCTTTCATGGGTTTCACGGTATATCAGATGGATGTTAAGACCACGTTTCTGTATGGCGAAGTTAAGGAAGAGATTTACGTAGATCAGCCACCGGGGTTTATAGACTCTAAGAATCCTAATCATGTGTACAAATTGGATAAAGCATTGTACGGTCTTCACCAAGCTCCTCGGGCGTGGTATGCTACGTTGAAGGCACATCTTCTGGGTCATGGCTATACAAGGGGGACCATTGATCAAACTCTATTCCTTAAAACCGTCGGGAAAGATTTGATTCTGGTTCAGATTTATGTGGATGATATTATCTTCGAGTCTACCAGTGCTGAGCTGTGTTCAGAATTTGAAGAGGTTATGAAGAAAAGATTTGAGATGAGCTCGTTGGGAGAGATGACAACATTTCTAGGATTGCAGGTTCGTCAGAGCTCGATGGGAATTTTGCTGCATCAAGGAAAGTACGTTGAAGATATTCTTGCAAAATTTGAATTTCAAGATTCCAAGAGTGCGCCACTCCAATGGCAGAAAGGCCTCTTTTATCGTCTGATCCTGAAGGGAGTCCCGTAGATCAAACGTACTATCGATCGATGATCAAGTCTCTGATGTATCTCACCAGCAGTCGTCCTGACATCATGTTTGTAGTCTGTCAATGTGCTCGTTTCCAGGCTAATCCTAAACTCTCTCATTTAATTGTTGTTAAACGCATTTTTAGATATCTGAAGGGACAACCGAAGTTAGGTCTTTGGTATCACAAAACTCAGAATTTGATCTTTATGCTTTTGCTGATAGCAATTATGGTGGAGATGACATTGACAGAAAATCCACGTCTGCCGACTGCCAGTTTTTAGGAGATCGTCTCATTTCATGGCAGTGCAAGAAACAAAAAACAGTGTCTACTTCGACTACCGAGGCGGAGTATGTTGCTGCGTCAGCTTGCTGTTCACAGGTTATTTGGATGCAACATCAATTGCTGCACTACGGTTTGGAATTTTCTTAATACTCCCATTTTTTGTGATAATGATGCTGCTATTGCAATTGTTAAAAATCCCGTTCAGCACTCCAAAACCAAGCACATTGACATCAAAGTCCATTTTATTCGTGACTGTTACGACCTGAAACTGATTCATCTTGAACAGGTCCACACTGATAATAATGTGGCGGATCTATTTTTTCAAAATCGGTCGGAATAGTCTGATTTAATGTGCTTGTGGGATTTCTTAAGATGCTTCGTTTTGATGGCTGAGTATTTTTTAGGTTTAAATTGTGTACATAAATTTTTCTTCGTGTCATAATTTCTGAACAAATTTAGGGGGAGAAAAAGGAAAAATACAAAAATAGTGTGTGTGCGATGTTATTATTTTATTAAAATAAAAAAAAATAGTGTGTGTTTTTTTATATTCACTATCGCTTAAAATTATGTCGACTGCTCATGTTTGAAGGACATATACTTGTATATGTTTGGTCCGGTAATCTACTCGTAGATTCATAGGATAGCCATTTATCTAAACACTGAAAGCATTCGGGGCGATTGTGATGTGTTTTATGTTTTGAACTCTTTCACATAAAATTATGTCGGTAATTCCAAGTTGGAGGGACACGTATTCTCATATGTGTTTTGTCCTGTTAACCACTTGTGGTCATACGGGATAGCCATTTACCTGAAAGCTAAAGAGTGACCGGGCTGACTGAGTTCTTAACATATGTGTCTTCTGGGAAATGATATGATTATTCAGTCAATAGCTTGATGAAGCTTAAAATTATTTTCAAATGAAAATTGATCCAACCTTTGAAAAATGATAGATAAATTATTTTTGTGTGTCTAGCGGGCAAAGTTATTAAGCTTAAAAGGCCCTAGAACAGTCACTGATTTGTATGGTAGCTTTCCATGATACGTAAAGTTGAAGTGATATAAACTAAAATTGCTAAGCTTACTGTGGAGAGTCATTTTGAAGAAATGTGCATGCTTTCATATACATCTCTCCAAAGGATAGGCAGAAAAGCAATTACCCAGTCATACACGAGCCCGTTAGTGTCTTGATCACCAAAAATATTGTACTGCTTTGCTTAGTATTAAAAAAAAAAATTAATGTGTTATTATCTGTATATATATTTCTTAAACAAATTAGTTTTTCTTTAAAAAAAAGGCTTAAAGGGTCATACTAGAACTACAAGGGTGGGGCACTCAAGTAAGTCCTAAACACTCTAAATGAAAGGCCTATAAGTCCGGACGGCTTGTAAGTCCAACGTTCAACCTTAAAGCCTAAAATATTTTTTGTTGTCCATAAACTTTTGATCAAGCACTAGGGGGTTGGAGTCAAATTGGGGTGATCTAGGGAAAGCCAAATACGCTTTGAGAAGAAATAGGAGGCATCACAGGTCCATGAGTGATGTCTATCTAAGCTATATGTTGAACTGAACCTAATTCATATCACTGATGCAATGAAAATCATGCTAAGTTCAGTATACCTGCTATCAGCCTGTCTCTTTGTGTCATAATAATGTTGAACATGAATCCTAGTGACAGCACCTTAAACAATATGATTCCATGTTTGGATTTTTTTCTCAAAAAGTGGTGTTTTGGCAAAACTGAAATTTGATCCCAAAATATGTTAATTCTACTGAAGGCCAGATAGGTAAATCATTTTTTGTTTTTGTTTAGTTTTTATTCTAATTATATCTTATTTTTAATTTTTAATTTTTAAATTTTTACCTCATGTTACTCGTGTCGAAACAAATGTCTTAAGAAATCATTTTCACATGGATCGGGATCTGTTTTTTATTTGACGGTTGCAAAATGTCATGGGCCGTTCAGTTGGGCAAAGTGTGTACATAATCTCTGTGTTCTCAGCCCTGTCAGCTCTGGCCCAAGTTGTTTGTGTTAATGGTGTTCTCGGTTCTTCTTTGTTCTCGGCCAGATCATTTTGGCCCAGAAAACTCAATTTTGTGAGTCCCCTACTTTCAGTACTTGGTTCTCGGCCATATGTTTTTGGTAATTAAGTGTTCTCGGTCAAGTTTGATGTGACCGGGTAGTTTCAAAGGCACTCATTACTACTTATTGATTATTCTTGAAACTCACAACTTCTATAATCTTCCAAAATCTTCTCTCATTATAACCATCATATCTTTCACCTACTTGCCGCCAATACATCATTTCCTGTCTGCTTGTTCTTTCAAGTAGACATCTTTAAAAGGTAAGTAAATCAATTATGGTTTAAGGGTTTTCGGTGGTTATTAGATTTAATCGATTAATTATTCGGAAGGTTTGTTTGTTCTCTGTTGAAGTTACTGATTATCGGTTTAGTCATTGATTGTAGTTACAGGTTCGGTCATAAATGGTGATTGGTGGTATGATGAAGATGATGAGTAGTGCTATGAGGTTCTCGGCATGGACTGATCAGATTCTTTTGATCAATCAGAGAGATCTTCGTGTTGGAGAGGTTTTGAAGCATTCTCAGTCAAACCTTGACCGAGGACTTGTTGGTTCTACCAAAGATACATCGTGTTTGACTTTTCTGAGTCAATCAAGCCTAACACTTGCTGCTATTCATGATGACAAAATTCATGTTCATCTTCTTCGTATGGGTAGTAGCATGACCTGCGCTGGATTACTAACCAGGTTTTAATAAAGGCCCTAAATAAGACACTCAACTTCCAAGTGTCTATTTAGGAGCCACAGTATGTACGCCGAAATGTCTAAATGAAGGTATAGAAGCACGCTGATCGTTTACAGCTGAAGCAGTTGTGATCAAGCAATAAACCAAGGGGGAGAATGTTGGGCTATATTTTGTGGTTTATGCTTGTACTTTGGGCTTAGTTTGGGGTGCATTATGTAAACCGAGATCCTTATGGATCTCGGTGGGCTTTGGGCTTTTGTTGGGCTAGTATGTTGGCTACCTTATATATAGATCTCTTTGTATAGGGTTTAGTGATGTGGTCTAAATTATACATATTATTATAAAAATAATCCCTACTTTTAAGTGCTTTGGGGCCAAGTTTTTTATGAATATTATTAATATTTGGTTCACATGTTAGTTTAATGATTTCAAGTAACAATGCGCTAAAATAGAACATTTTGACTAAACTTGAAACCAACGAATGACGAGTCAAGCATTTGATATATAATACTAACTATTATTATAGTTGTATAAAGTATTTAAAAAGAAAAAGAAAAAAAAGAAAATGTCACATAAAAGTAACGTCCCATAATAATAATAATAATAATAATTAGTTTGTTGATTAACTTTCTCATATTAAATTGGGCATGCCCATTAGGGTGACTTGAAACGAAAGGCAACAGACTATATAAAGATTGATGGAAGCAGCCGGAAAGAAGAAGATTATACTCCCTTTCGTTGGAGTGGTGAAAAACCCAGAAGTCAGAGATGTCAACAAGGAGCCACCATTTAAAGAAAAGTATATCATACTTTCTTTCCTGTTTCTTTACTTCGTGAGGCACAAAGAAAGACAAGAGTCAACAGCAAGTCTAAGGCATATATTATATTAAGGAAGCTTGTTTCTATTTGAGCTGAGGCATTTGGCTCAACACCTACTCGTTCATAACACTATTTTCTGGTTTAAATTTATTATTTTCATTATGAATTCAGTGTCTGAACCTAATTATTATGTTTTATTCTTGAGAATGGTTGTTGGCTAAACCCCTAGCTACCTAGGTTTTTGATGACTATTTTATGATTTGAGGTTTTTTCTTGGCTTTTGGATTTTAATGTTGGATTAATATTAAAGTAGAGAATCTTTTTATAATTGATTTTATGTGTTTGCATATATAATTTTTATTTATTATTGATCTTTGTTCCGTATGTGTCTTGTTGAAAGTCTTTCAGTTATAGACGCATATTTAGGTCGCTTGCTGTGTGTTTGTGATTATTTTATGGTTTTACTAGACGTAGTAATCCATAGGAACATTGGTTAGTGATTTATTAAGATTTTATATTCTACCTATCTAGAGACTGAGAGGTAATAGATAGTCGGATTGTCCTTGGGATTAGGCGTTTAGGCTAGAACGCTCTGACATGAGGTTTCTTAGATTCCCCTAGTTTCATTGTATTTCTGTGTTTTATCAATTGTTCTTAGGTTACCCCTTGCACTTTAGGGTGTATTGAGATAGTGAGACTGACAGGTAATCTATGTTTTAGGGTACTTTAGTATTGTTGGAGAGACTGACAGGTAATCCAACTAATCGGTAAGTTTAAACGCCCCTTAGTGTTTCCTTTTAGGTGACACCCAGAGAATGATCAGGGATCCACTAGGTTGTCTAAGGGTGTCACATTATAAGATCCCGGTTCCATCATAGTTTCCATAGCCGAGAGGGATCCAAGATTCACAAGTAGGATTCTAAACCTAGGTAGTGCTTCTCCTATCTTTAAGTCCGTCTAGGTCATAGTGTTGAAGTTTGTTAGTGTCAGTTTTAGTCTAATTAGTCACTTGTTTAATCAGTAAAATATTAAGTTCTTAGTCAGAGTCTAGTTTAGGTGTCGCTAGTGTCCTTTGGGATCGATATCCTGGACTTCATTAGGCTTTACTACAGTTGATAGGTACACTTGCCTGTCTAGTGGTCTAGCATTAGGAGAGTCTAGGTTTATAAATTTAAAACTAGAGTGTCTAGGTTAGGTTAGGTTTTTACAGACCGCTTTCAGCACCTATTTAGCAACTCATTCAATTGGGTTTTTGGCCGTCTAGTATCATTGGAGTATTAGACGAGTATTGTAAGCATAGCGCTTAAGCACCCGACGTTAATAATAACGTGTATTAGCATTCCATCGTGTGTTTTACGTGTTCTTGCTTATTGTCTTAAATCATCTTGTGTTAGGATTCCGCACTAACATCAAGATACTTGATATCATATTGTAGTGATCCAGATTCGGGACTTACAATCACCAATCTGGGTGATAACGTATTTGTACCTGCCAATCCTTCCTTAAGGATTCATTCTAATCATCCGCAGGAACAGATAATTGGTGATGTACACGACACCAATTAGCTAATATATGTGACGAACAAGTTGAATGTAATTTATCTCCTACTGAGGATTCAATTGTTTGTGCTTATGCGGATTTGCACTCTTCGGGTATCATTAGTATTGCACAATACACCTGCTTCCTATCATAAATAGAACGGACAAGTGTCGCAATGGCACTCAAGGATCCGTCTTGGGTTGAAGCTATGCAGGAGGAGCTGCAACAGTTTATTCGACTGGGTGTATGGGACTTAATTGATAAACCCAATCGCGTGAAAAAGGCGATTCCAACTAAATGGGTTTTAAAGTGCAAAAAGGACGACCGCGGGGTAATCGTGAGAAATAAGGCACGATTGGTCGTTCTTGGTTACAATCAACAAGAAGGCATAGATTACACCGAAGTATATGCTCCAGTTGCACGACTGGAAGCTATACGTATATTTCTTGCCTATGCAGCCTATAAAAACTTTAAGGTTTATCAAATGGATGTGAAATCGGCGTTCTTGAACGGAGCTATTCATGAGAAAGTGTATGTAAAGCAGCCTCCCGGTTTCGAGGATCCAGACTTTCCAGAGCGTGTTTACCGATTAAACAAGGCTCTTTATGGTTTACACCAGGCCCCGAGAGCCTGGTACAGTACGTTGACTGACCATCTGATTGAAAGTGGATTCACGAGAGGGACTGAGGATTGTACGTTATTTTATAAGAACGTGGGTGATGATTTGCTCCTCGTCCAAATCTATGTGGACGACATAATTTTTGGTTTGACGAACGACAGCTTGTGTAAAGATTTTGAAAAGACGATGCAAACCAAATTCGAGATGAGCTCGATGGGGGAGATGAACTTTTTCTTAGGATTGCAAGTTCACCAGTTTGATTCCGGGATCTTTATCCATCAGACCAAATACGTGAACGATGTCTTGAGCCGATTCAAGATATCCGATAGAAAAATTTCTTCGACACCTCTTCCTGTGGGTCACAATTTATCACCGGATGAATTGGAGGATACCGTAGATCCAACCATGTATCGAGCTATGATCGGATCTCTCATGTACTTGACTGCATCACGACCTGATATTATGTTTGCTGTTTGTTTGTGTGCTAGGTACCAATCTAGTCCCCGAGTGACTCACCCGGCGGCAGTAAAGCGCATCTTACATTATCTGAGGGGAAATCCAGACATCGGGTTATGGTACTCCAAAGACGATAAGTTCGATCTCACCGTTTTCACTTATTCGGACTACGGAGGATGCAAAATCAATTTCAAGTCTACAACAGCGGGATGTCAATTCTTAGGAAACCGGCTTGTTTCCTGGCAGTGTAAGAAGCAGACAACGGTCTCAACTTCAACAGCCGAAGCGGAGTATGTGGCGGCCTCGGGTTGCTGCTCACAGGTTCTCTAGATCCAGCAACACTTGCGGGATTACGGTTTGAAGTTTCTTACTACTCCCATTTATATTGATAATTCTGCTACAATTTCAATCACCAAAAATCCGCTTCACCATTCGAAAACCAAACACATTGAAATCCGTTATCACTTCAAACGTGATTGTTTTGTAAAGAAACTAATATCAATTGATAAAATTCACACGGATTTTCAAAAGGCTGACCTTTATACCAAAGCGTTTGACAAAACACGTTTTCAATATCTGCTGGGTATAAATGGTTTAAAAACATTAAAAGATATTCAAAAGCTTGGTTAAATCATTTTATTTCTTGTTTTATTTCGATTTTTGTTGTTTTAAGGGGGAGAAAATATAAAATCCAAAAAATATTGTGTTTTCAGTTTGTACAGAGAAATTTAAAAACTCCAAAAACATTCAAATATTAAAAAAAAATTTTCAAAAACAATGAAAAATGCTCCTCAAAATGAGTTTTGAAGCAAAAAGGGAAAATGATAGTACATTGACGGGATTGATCTAGTACATGAATAAGCTAGATTAAAAATTACCGTAAGGCCAGCAATATGATATGCAAAGATAGGCTTGACATACTATGTAGGAACTGATAAGATATAAAGATAATGAATGCCGAACCTAGTGGAATTACATCTTGAAAGATTGATACTATATCTGATTTAAGAAAAGTCAAAAGTCAAAATGATTACTGTGTGTGCATGCTTTCATTTTTGAAGAACATTCTGCTTTGTTTTTATTTTATTTTGCAAAGAAATTCAACTTTATTTTTTCTTTATTTTTATTCAAATATTGGATCCTCTCCTGTGCGATAAGATTACCCGACCTGAGGGTTAATATTTGAGTATTCTGCTTTATTTTTTTGGTGTTTCATATAAAATCTTGGACTTTCTCCGCGCGATAATACGGAATTATCCGAATTGATGATTAAGATCTTATGCAACTTCAACTTATTTTTATCTTTTTATTTTGTTGAAATGGAACCTTATCAACGTGTAGTAATACCGATTTTAAGGGAAAATTTTGACGTTCTGCTTTATTTTCTTTTTATTATTTTTGCATGAGTCACAGTTAATCAAAATTTGGAAAATCAAAGAAAAACGTACATGTGAAATTCACTGTATAAGAGATAGAAATGTTATATCTGATTGATGGGGTCCACATAAGGTTTCGTGCCTAATTGAACCAAATTAAAGCATATCGTTAGGTTTCCGACAAGTATTTGGAAAGTTTAAGAGGACAATCATATCTGCAATCATCGTTGGGTTACGTGTATAATAATCATCGAAATTGAAGTGTTACTTAGTGACATTTTCGTCAATATGATTCCCTGCTCAACTCACAAAAATATGTACTGCTTTAATAGTTTAGTTGTTTACTGTTTTTAGTTAGTTGTTAATTGAAAATTTTCGAATATCCAAAAAGATTTTTCTTTCTTTTTCAATTCTGCTTTAGTTTCGATTTACCAAGCTAGTGAATACATCAAAAGAAAAAGAATAATTTGATCCCCAAAAAGTTTTAAGTTAATCGTGCTTAAGGTATTTACAAACTGGTCTCAGTTGTGATTTAACGTAAAAATCCGTTTAAGTTAAACATTACCGATCAGTGGTTGATCTGGTATTTTAATGTATGCTATTAAAACCTAAAATGGATTTAATTGAATATTTAATTCATTGTTAACACCCTAATTGGTTTTAATGAATATTTAATTCCTTAATGAGATTGATTCTCATTCGCTAAGGAAATTGGTGATTCGTTAAATGGTTTAAAGAATATAAAGTCATTCGTTATTTAAACATAACAAATAAGTTTCTTATTCGTTATATCTCCATTCGCTTCCGTTGTGCATAACAAATGGAAGACATTCGTGTGACCATTAACGAATGGAATGGATTTAATGTATCATTCGTTAAGAGTTTAACGAATGACACTCTTATTCGTTAGAAAAGTTAACGAATAACGTTTATTCGTTCAAGTTTAACGAATAAATCCTTATTCGTCTTAAAAGATTACCGAATCAGGTTCTTAAGTTAACGAATGAGGCCATTCGTTAGTTCAAAATTTGAACAAATGACCTCGGGTTGTGTGAAATCTGAGGGGTTATAATCCCAAGGTCTGACAAATGGGATCTCATTCGTCTGTTCATATTCATTCAGTTTTCTAAGAGAACTCTTGCAAAAATTTTTCAAAATCCGCTACTTGCTTGTTAGACTAATCGGTTGATTCCTTTGTTCTATACAGGTAATGGCGACCTTCATAATATGGAAATTATGAGAGTTTATCGGTTATTTGAGGGTTAACAGCTTGATTGAGATATGCATGTTTATCAAACAGTTGTTAGCAATTAATCAGTATAATCGAATTGATTATCCAGCAAATGATTCATATTATTGCTTGAGAATGACTATCGACTGGTTTAGATAGGATGATTTGATAAACTTCATGTGTTTGTTAACAGTTTAGTAGCTTAGACGATGTTATTCTTTCGTGTTTGACTTGTTTTAAGTCAAAATTAAGTTTATAATTTGACTCTGAATGGTCAAAGTCTGATCAGGAAATATTCGGAATATATTAACGAATGATTGTTATATTCGTTAAAATTTGTTAACAAATGATCATATGATCTGTTAACGAATGAAGGATAACGAATAAAGATGATTTGTTAAAGATTCAATCTCTGATTCGTAAGTTTTGTAGTCTATTAAACGAAGCTTTAAAGAAATTGAATAAAACCATAAGCTTAGAGACGGCCAGTGGTGAGGTAGTTAAAATTTTCAAAACCTTAGAAAACGGAAAAATCTTGTTGGCAGGCTATGTCATACCTGTACAATTATTACCCATGACATTAGCTGGCTTTGATATAGTTCTAGGTATGGACTGGTTGTCCGACAACCATGCCCGTATCATTTGCAATAAGAAAACCATAGAACTCCAAGCCCCTGACTAGCGAACAATTCAAATCGTGGGTGACAAATATGCTGGGCAAGTTAGCATAATCTCCATGATGAAATCTAACAAATGCTTAAACCAAGGATGTTTTGCATTCATGGCTTATGTGACGGAAGAATCAAAACCTAAGGAAATCAAAGACGTACCTATAGTATATGAGTTTTCCGACGTCTTTCCAGATGAACTTCCAGGTATAACACCCAATCAAGAAGTCGAGTTTAGAATAGACTTGATGCCTGGAACCACTCCAATAGCCAAATCCCAGTATCGATTAGCTCCAACGGAGATGAAGGAGTTGAAGAAACAATTAGATGAATTATTAGAGAAGGGATTCATACATCAAAGCTCATCACCTTGGGGAGCTCCGATACTATTTGTCAAAAAGAAAGACGGTTCTATGAGGATGTGTATTAATTACAGAGCCTTGAATAAAGTAACTATCAAGAATTGATATCCGCTACCTAGAATTGATGACCTATTCGATCAATATCAAGGAGCGAGTTTCTTTTCGAAAATAGATTTACGCTCGGGATACCATCAATTGAAAGTTCAAGAAATATATATTCCGAAGACGGCATTTCGAACAACGTATGGACATTATGAGTTCACTATAATGCCATTTGGACTTACTAATGCCCTAGCCGCTTTCATGGACATGATGAACAGAGTTTGTAAATGTCACACCCCGACTAGCAAAATGCGGAAGCGTAAAATGGGAATGTAACAAACACCTTTGGTATCAACAACATTGTTTATAAAGAAACATTACAAACTAATTTACATTATATTACATCCTTCTATCTTTGTCTACAGTCTAGGTGATACAAACAAAATTATATATTAACTATCCCACTCCTTACTAATAACTTGCATCTATTCACTTAGCATTGAGCACGTTCCATGATAGGTAGCACTTCATCCATTATTCCAACTTTGGTACCATACCTGAAAAGCACGTTTAAAATGGGTCAAATACTAGAGTTGGTGAGTTTCACGCGTTTCAAGAAAACAGTTATGAGTAATCACAAGTAACACTTGTAATTGATATGTATGTATGTATGTATGTATGTATATACGTAAATGATGTAATTATGCTAAGTTACAGTGAAGTCTTGACTGTTCGTTCTTGCTGTGTGCATCCATTTCCCACTCCCAATCAACCACTGTGGCTCCCCTTCCGCCCACAACATGCCCCGGTAGCTATGTCTAACACTACATAGCCTGTTTGTATAAGAATGGTCATGTGCAAACGGCATTATGTGTGCCATGGCAACCAGGCCGATTCCGTTTGGGTTTGTTAAATCAATAGTACTATTCACAAGCCACCGGCTTGAAGTTAATCACTGTATTAGTGGGGACTTTCATGTGCTAGCACTTAGATAATTCACATCATTACACGTTCAGATATGTATATGTAATCAAACATGCTTTTCACCCCAAACGTTCGTAAAACTATTTAAAGAGAGGGGTCATGAAACTCATGGTTTAATCAATATTCAGTAGCACGTCAGTTCAGGGTTTGTTTGTCTCGTAATCACTGGTCCCTATAATCAATATTATAATAATATTAATATTTTAATATTATTATAATCTCAATACTAAACTGGGCTGTATATCTAATTTGGGTATAGCTGTTACACCCAGAAAAGTGCTAATAGGCTTAGATTGTGATTTGTTCAATGTCTAATACTTAAAACCGAACTTGGCTCAGTTTCCCTGTTTCACCAACTGGCCAAGTTGTTCGTTTATGCGTTTAGCAAACAGTTATGGGGATGTAAGCTTGGGTAAACGTGTTGTTTGACAAAATAACTAAGTTATAAAGAAAGATCACACATTGGGGGTCTTGATTCGCTACGGGGCTCGTTTTCGTTTATTCAGTTTGATTTGAGCAAAATGCGCACAATCTATCAAAATTGTCCGGGTTTCACATAAAAAGTTCGTTTTTACTTAATTAATCCAAAAATATGATTTTTGATCACTCTTGGTGTTATGATATTCTAACAGATTCGTTAATCACGAACTCGTCGTTTTTTATCAGAATTTTAATTTGTTTAGTTTTCAAATTAGCACAATTAATTAGCCGTTAATCATTAGATTATGAAAATTTAGCCACTTATCAATTAAAATATGTGTATTTTTATAAAAATATTTCTGGAATTATTTGCTGATTTATTAATTTATAAAAAATCATTTTATCTATTATATTTAGCACGAAAATCGTCCGTTTATGCCAAACGATTTCCGAAAAATCCGCCAAAATTTTTGAGTGACCAGAATATATCCCAAAACAACCTGGAAAATTTCCACAATTTAACAACCTTGCCAAATATCCTTTTTGAGCCAAAAACAACTACAAAAACTCAAATAAGCGCGAATGCACAAAACATATTTACGTTTTCCAAATGACCCCAAATTTCATATGTGATCACAATATACCAAATCGAGTTCCCCACAAAATTTCATAATTTTTCAAGTATATTAACTATTTTTCCCAAATAAACGCCACAATTTGTGAGAGCTTAGACGGATCTAGATCTTATGATTACAACAATGCTCATGTTGATTATCAATACGATTAGGCTAGATATACGTTAGTGTGTGCACTGTGTGTATTGAGAGGACAATTGGACAGAGTAACCAGAGGGAATCAGGAAAAATATCAGAACTTTTACTTTATATAACTTACAGGGGATATATATAGGAGATGATCTCATTCGTTAAGATAGACTTAACGAATGAGTCATTCGTTACACTTAATTAACGAATAAACACTCTTATTCGTTAATACTTTAATGATATCGAATAGCCCACATTCGTTATGCTCCATTCGTTAACGAATGGGACTTACATTAGGATGAATGTGACACATTCGTTATGGAGTAACGAATGTGCCTTACATTTAGGAAAATTTACATTAATAACCCCTATACTATTAAACTATTACATTATCAATACCAATAAAGACCGAGACGGACAAATCATGTATCAACAAACTCCCTTTCGTCTCGAGCTCTTTGTATTTCATCTCTGGAACATCTTGGTCTTCCAGTCAACACAACTGTGAATCTTGTATGCGTAACAAACTCAAACTACTTTCTGGAATTGCATAACAAGTTCATAGTCGCTTACGTTAACAAACCTGATCTGACTTGTAAATAGCGCATCGTTGTCAGACTCAGATAAGTTAACAAGCCACATTGGATCAATTACACGCATTATCTTCGTGTTTGAACCATGGCCGTATACAATAACCGTTTCACCCGTATGATTGTCGTAGTACCAATAATTAAACGTGGTGAATAGAATCTGAGGAAATATCTTCATTGGAACCCTCTTCATCGTCTTTGGCGGCTTCACTTGCAATATCATCCTCCTCCAGCCTGTGCGTGTATCAATCTCATAAATGTACTTATGAGTAGGCACCTGTGGCTTGAAGAACTTGAAACCGAAACGGGTTTCATGTAATAACTGCTTATAGAACCACCCAGCCCACTTATCGTTCCCACGATTCACGAACAGTCTGTTTGCTAGTGTTCTCACATCCCATCTATGCATAGATAAGATATCGTGTGGGCGCTTGAAGTAATAAATTGTTGATACACGTTTTGTACGTCTCAGTCTTTATCAGGGCATTAATGTAATTAGTCTAATGTATAGGGGTCTTAATGTAAATATGGCTAAATGGGCCATTCGCTCTAATGTAATGTTACATTCGTTACCTTGTAACGAATGTAACACATTCCTCTAATCTGCAAGCTCATTCGTTAACCCAGATTAACGAATGAGATAACGAATGAGGGCTATTCGTTATGTGTTAAATGTATTAACGAATGAAGAGTTCATTCGTATGGTTTAATGTAACGAATGACACATTCGTTAACAGTTAAGTTAACGAATGTGGTCATCCCCTATATATATGCTGTAAATTATTCATTAATGTAAGTTTTCAAGTTAGTTTATCAATTTCTCTCTCGTTACTCTGCCAATTCATTCTCTCACATCATTCGTATCAATCATAACGTATATCGACCATAATCTTATACCTAAACATCATGTATCGTCGTAATCATAAGTTCTAGATCCTAACCCCAAGCTCTTTCAAGTGGTATCAGAGACTTGGATCCGATCTACGATACATAATCAAGTTTTAATCGTAATCAATTGATCAATTTTAAACATGAATTGATTGATTTTGTGATTTAATTGAAGTTCAAAATCAGAGTCTGGTTGTTCGTTAAGTTGAACCTGATTGAAGAATGTCTGTGACTTCGGACATGGCTAGATAGGTTCGGATTTGGTGTTCGATAGTTTTGGTATAAGTTTTAAGTAGGTTCAGTAAGATTCGGACGAGTTTGAACTTGAAATTGGAAGTTTGAATTGTTGAATACTGATTCGTTACGATGAAAACTTATTCGTTAGGATGAAGACTCATTCGTTACACTCATTCGTCATGCTATCTTATTCGTTCAACCTTATTTGTTCAACTTTCATTCGTTAAAAGCCTGATTCGTTAAGCCATATTTGTTAATTCCCTTCATTCGTTATGTTGATCTTCATTCGTTAAGCCTATTAACGAATGAGCTTATACGTTAAAACCTCCTATTCGTTTGAACAGTGTCGAATGAACATTCGTTGAGAAGTCATATTCGTTAACTTTCATTCGAATATCTTAGACATTCGCTAAAGTAATCAACTTTTAACGAATATCCCATTCGTTAAAGTATCTCAGTTTTAACGAATATTCCATTCGTTAAAACCTATTCGTTCATTCGTTAATCTGTTAACGAATGTGAAGAGATTCATTAAAACCCATTCGTTACTTGTTCATTCGTTACTGACTGAATTTTAGCAGTTGGTTTATGATGGCTGCTCAGAAATCATCTTATTAGGCGTTAGCATCACAGAACGTCTTATTGCAACAAATGCTGACAATGGATAATGAGATAGGCAGTCATAATAAATGTCCTAAGCTGTTGAAACTATCAGACTTTGCCCGTTGGGAACCAAGATTTCGTGCACATCTGGGATCTGTGCATCCTAGCAGTGTTCGTTTTCTTGATGATGTTTATGCTGCACCACTGATCGGTAATGACAACACGGGTTGGACTCCGAAATCGTTTAAAGAGTATGAGACACATGAGTTGAAGGACTTTGAAAGTGAGACGAAAGCTTATTCTACACTCATTATGGCTTTACCGGAACATATTTTTCATCAATATAGTACGATCAAAGTCTGTGCTTCACTGTTTACTACCTTGAAAACCAGAAGTTTGGGCAATACTCTCGAAAGCAAGAAGACTTTAGTGAAATTCCAATTCAGAAACTTTATTCTGATGAAAAATGAAACTGTAGAAGAAATGATCAACCGTTTCAGCCACTTGATTGTTGAAATGTCTTCTGTTGATCTTGAGCCAACAGAACAGGACAAGATTGATACTTTGAAGAATGCTTTACCTACAGACTATTCGACGTTCCTGTTTGTGCTTAAAGAGAACGGATTCTTTCAGAAACCTGAACTGACTGCTGTACAATTCATTAATAAGATCGAAGAAAGGGAATTCGATCTTAAATGTCAATCTACTTTGAAAGAAAATCAACATCAGCAGTCGTCAACTCAAAACCCGTTACTTTATGGTGCTGCATTACCAGCAAATAATGCGACAAGCTCAGTGCCTATTAATGCATTCTTTGTTCAATCCCAAGAGGATCCTAACGTAAACAGTCCTCATAATATATGTTTCATGGCGAGTGGTACAACTGGCAACTCAAATGCTCATACTTCAAGCTTACCCAAGGTCAATTTACAAGAAGCTGAATAACAATTCACTTTTGTATGTGCGTTCATGACTTCATATGAGCAACTGGTGGGAAGTAAGATTGCTACGAGCGATCTCACAGATGAGGACTACGATCAAATCGACCCAGATGATCTTGAGCTTATGGATTTGAAGTGGAACATGGCCATGATTGTTCGAAAGGTTAAAAGATTCATGCAACGAACTGGAAAAGATCTTCCTACGTTGAACAAAAGGGTTGGGTTTGATAAGTTAAAAGTCAAGTGTTATAATTGCAGTGAATTTGGCCACTTTGCCAAAAAGTGTGACA
This sequence comes from Bidens hawaiensis, assembly GCF_021521415.1. Classification (NCBI taxonomy): domain Eukaryota; kingdom Viridiplantae; phylum Streptophyta; class Magnoliopsida; order Asterales; family Asteraceae; genus Bidens; species Bidens hawaiensis. Next base: position 236,125 of record NW_027495865.1, read on the forward strand.
AGTCGAAGAAAGATTATTCTGGCTCACGCAATTCTGACCGTGCTTCTACAAAGTCTTCATCTGGAGGAGATAAAAATAACACTGCTGCCTCTAGTGATCAAGACAAATCTCCTGTTACTCAAGTTTTATTGGAAAATGATGGAGTTGATTGGTCTCAGCGCTTATTGGGAAACCAGGCAAACGTTGCTATTGTTGAGCCTGTGGAGAATTTTGAGGATGCCAATAGCGAAAACGTGTTGGAGAGTAGTGATTCATCTGACTCGGAAACTGACAGTGATCAATCTCTGTTATCTCAACCATAATCAACTCCTGAGAAAACTGAATCTTATGCTTGCATGGCTAAGATTGATGAGGTATGTCCTACACCTCAAATTAATGTAAATGATCTTGCATCAATAATGGTGGATTGTTCTGAGTGTGCTGTGTTAAAAGCCAAACTTGAAACAGCATTAACTCAAAACAATACATTTACTAATGATTACTTTACTATCAAGGAATGCTATAAGCAAAAGACAAAATTGCTTGAGCAAGCGAATCTGAAAATTCAGAAATTATCAGATAATAATCATGATCTTAAAGCTAAGGTCCATTGTAAAATTATTGAAGTGGATCAACATTTAAAGGAGATTCTTCGTCTTCGAACTTGCATTTCCAATCTCGAACAAGAAAAAATGGAATTAAATCATAAACTTAGTAAATTCAGAGATTCTTCTATCTTGTTGAATGAAATAATCGAGGTTAATCATTCACATAAAAAGAACGGAAAAGCAGGTTTGGGATATGTCGAAATTCCTCCTCCATTTAATCAGGATTACAGTAGCATTCCTAAGACAAAAAATTCTTTAAATATGTCTACTGATAAACCTGAAAATGTTGATTCATTTGAACCGACTCGTGAACCAGTTAATATTGAAAGCAAAAAGGTGTTTACCAAAAACAAAATGGATGGTTCAATCGAGGAGCTAACTGAAACAGATGTGATTGTTAAAAATAAATACATTCCAATTGACAATCACATTCTGTGTGAACCTGAAGATTTTGAAAAAGCTGTTTATAGTGCAAAATCCTCAAGAGCTTCTTCACACAATTCACGCGTTCCTAAGGATATTCCTAAAGTAATTCCAAAGGAACATGTTAATGTAACTTCCACAGACAAGCTTTCAGTGTCTGATGAGGAATTAATGCAATTCATTAATCCTCCACTGAAAACTTCAACTGGAAAAGTATTTAAATTAAAAGGTCTCTCAAAAGTGTTTTCAGACAAAGAAGTTCCATTGAATCTTCTTAAACCAGAATTGATTGAAATTGTAATTCAAGATGAAACTACTGAAATGACTGAACTTGAAAAAAAATTCTTTCAATCAAAAACTAGTAATGTTCAAAAACAAAAAACAAATGTTTTCAAACCTATAAAATTCATAAAATCGTCAGGTTTGGAAAATTCATCGAATTTGACAAATCTTGAATTTTACAAAACAAAGAAGGGTTTAAAACATGAGTCATCAAAGAAGGCCACTTGTGGAATACCTAAATCTGTTGATCTTAAAACTTTGATATCACAAACAACCGGTACATCATCACAACAAAATTTAAATGACTCTCGACTATGTTTCAATTGTGGTGAACCGGGTCATGTTTCAAGACAATGCAAAGCAAAGATCAACAATATCAATGATTATTCAACTTGCAAGATTAAATCTTTTTCAAACACAAAGGAAAATCAAGTTAATGATTGTATGATAATGTATTCAAACATCAATCCGAGAAAAGTAATTCGGGTTGATACACTTAATATATTGAACACATGTGTTGATCGTGCTCAACCCATCTGTTCAAACATAGATTTGGGAAGAATCCGTGATGGTTATCTTAAGAAGAAAACTAAGAAAACTGCCACTTATTCTCAAGTACCAAATACGTGTGTTAAATTAATAAGTTCTCCAAAAGTTTCAAAGGGAGAGCCCAAGACTGAGGCTTGGGATGCCTTTTTGGACTAATCATTTTACCTGATTGTGTAGGGTACATCTAGGTATGTATCAAGTCAAAAATGGATATTAGATAGCGGATGTTCTCGGCATATAACTGGCAACCTAGACCTAACATTAAAGATATTCAAGGGGGTTATGTGGCGTTTGCTGGTAATCAAGGAGGAATGATTACAAAAGAAGGGGAAGTTTCAAACGGTAGAATAACGTTTGAAAAAGTCAATTATTGTGAAAAGGTGGATCACAATCTGTTGAGTGTTTCACAGATTTGCGATAAGAAGTTCATCACCATATTCACCGACAAGGAATGTGTTATTCTTCAACCGGGATACACAATTCCAGAAGACATGGTTGTCATGCGATCACCTCGATCAAATGATATTTATGTACTTGACATGAGTTACGATGTCAAAGTTTCGCCCTCATCTACTTGCTTCGTGTCTAAAGCAACAGAGAAAGACTCTATTCTTTGGCATAGACGCGTGGGACACATTCACTTAAGAAAAATGAACTTTTTGATGACAAATGATTTAGTGAATGGAGTGTCCCTCAAGAACTTTAAATTTAATGATCATTGCGTCGCATGCAAGAAGGGGAAACAAAAGAAGAAATCTCATCCGACCAAATCACTAAACGATATTGTTACTCCTCTGGAACGACTTCATATGGATCTCTTTGGTTCTTTGAAAACTTTAACTACCTCACCACTGGCCGTCTCTAAGCTTATGGTTTTATTCAATTTCTTTAAAGGTTCGTTTAATAGACTAAAAAACTTATAATCTATAAAACTTTGATTTGCACCAGAATCAAATAAAACACTTGAATAAACGTTATTAACTAAGAACGTACCGGTGATGGTGTTCGGTATGTCTGCGGCCTTCTTGGTGTCGTGTACAAAAACACAAGCATTCCCCTTCTTTCCACATGTTAAATAGACGGAAAAGAGACAATAAGCGAAGATGTCTTAAGCGAGTGAACCGACAAAGTTCGGTTCAACGAGTGACCTTAGATAAGAAAATTACTAGGGTCAAAATGAGTTTGAGGAAAGATAAGAAAAAAGATGGCCGACATGTTCAGGTTTATAAATTCATTAACAAAAAGTTTATTAAAAATATAATTTTATCCTATTTTTATAAGTTAAGAGAAAATCAAGTTAGTTACTTAACTTTTAGTCAATTTATTTAGTTTTTGGGAAAATATAGGTTATAATATTTATTAGTTAATTTTAATGAGTTCGGTTTGTTGCCTAATCGATTATTATTTAATCAAGCAAGTTAATCGAGTGTAACATCCTAAAATTTATAATGTTGAATAAAGAAAGTTACGTTTAGTGATTTCCGCGTTATTAATTAATTAATATCGAGTAAAGAACGAATCATGGATTTAGATTAATTGAGATGGGTTAAATGAGAATGGGCTTTAGGTCCATGGGCTTTAAGGGATATAAATATCCCCTAAACCAACCTAAAACCCTAAACCCTCATTTCATTTCCATCATAATCTCTACACACTCCAAAACACACACACACCACGCACCGCCATATACGGCCGGCGACCGAGGGAGAGAAACGAGCAAGATCCGAGAGACAGTAAACGATTAGTTGTGATTAAACAAGTTAAACGAGATCCAAACGAGCACAAAAGGTATGTTCTTGACCTTTAAAGTTTATGTTTTATTGAATGTCCTTAAGCTTAAAGATCCAAGCTTTATAGTATATACGGGATATATATACGAACGAAATGGTTAGGGAATGTTAGTGGGTGATATCGAACCATAACAAGGGTATTAAAATCGCCAAAATGCTTGATAAAAACCAAACCCGTAGCTGAACTGGGCAACTTCGCCTGCGAACTGGGCAACTTCGCCTGCAAACTGATAACTTCGCCTGCAAACTGGTAACTTCGCCTTCAAAGCTTAACTTCGCCTACGGCCAAGTTCGCCTAGCTGGTAACTTCGCCTAAAGCTAAGTTCGCCTAAGGTTTAACTTCGCCTAAAGCTAAGTTCGCCCAAGGTTTAACTTCGCCTAATGATAAGTTCGCCTAAGGTTTAACTTCGCCTAAAGCTAAGTTCGCCTAAGGTTTAACTTCGCCTAAAGCTAAGTTCGCATAAGGTTTAACTTCGCCTAAAGCTAAGTTCGCCTAAGGTTTAACTTCGCCTAAAGTCAAGTTCGATTAGAAAATAAATTAAAAACCTAATGGAAAATGTGTTAAGACAGTTAATGTAAATAAAATTTTTCCAAGCTGACCTGGCAGCTCGACCCCAGCCAGGGGCTCTGCCCCTTGGACCCTGCTAGGGGCTGCCGCCCCTAGACCCCGCTGCCAGGGGCGCTGCCCCCGGACCCCCGTTAGTTGTGGGT